>NW_005843387.1:53081-68784 GCF_000455745.1 Alligator sinensis | reverse complement strand
CCCCCTCCCATGCTAAAAGAGAACTGGTAAGCTATAACCGGTTATCACTGCACTTATTGGTTAAACATTTAACCATTTGCATCCCTACTATTTAATTTAGCAGATTTTGTAGAAACTGTGAAATCCGGAATTGTCTGTGAAATCAACTTAAAAAAACCAAAAGTTAAATAATAGGCTGGCTCCCCAGCCCACCTGGGAGGGGAAGTTGCTGGCTGCCAAGGTGGCATGAAGGGCAGCCTGGCTGCTGCCCCCTTGTCCCTCTTTCCCCACCTCGCCCTGGGGCCTCTCTGACAATTGGCAGCAGGGCGTGGAGCCCAAAGAAGGGCAGCCAGCAGTCAAGAAGGTGGCCACCCCCTTGTTCCTCCTCCCCCTTGGGGCCTTTCTGCCAATCAGCAGCAAGGGTGGGGTTGCTGGGAAATGCCTGTGAAATCAGCTTTTTGTGCTGCGACCAAGCTGTGAAAATTCTTTTGTCTGTCTGTCACTTAAGTAGGTCCCTACATATGATGGTTGTACAGTAAATCTCAGTGAACCCTGAAAGCCCCTGAAGTCTGTAAGACTTCATCTCCAACCCAAAGATTTATTGATAATTATTGCTGTAACTGCTTACTTTTAAAAATAAACTATTCTGCTCCAGCCTGTACAATGAGTATTTCAAATAAAAAGTCCAGCTTCTTGCATATACTATTGAATTTTTTACAAAAATTTGGACTGATAAGTTATTTTTTATAAGTCAGCTATTTTATTTGAGTTTGTGCAAGCAGAATGGCTTTTTAGTCTTGTTGAAAGTAGAATTCTTTTTAAGTAACTTGGGCCTGAACAATTTTCATCACAAAATAACCTTTGAAAGTACTAATGAGGAACTGAATTTATACTGAATGTTTATGTTCCATGTCACTCAGAAAATGTAATCGCTCCTATTTATCATTATTTTACTTTATCAGCATTTTTAAACATGGGTCAGAAAACATGCTGACGATAATTTAAAGCATCTATATGCATTTGTATTCTTATAGAACATAGCAAGCAGTTTCCATTTTACCAAAATTTTGTAGCTTGTATTTAAGGTTATATATTGGATTGTTTGTGTTTTCTATACTATTGTGTTATCTTTGGAGTTTGAGGGTTGTTTGGTAGAATAGTGATGCTGTAAGAAGCGCTATGGTCCAGAGAATATGGAAGAAATAAGATTTTTTTTTTTTTTTTTTTTTTTTAATGAATATCTTTTATGGGCCAGTTGTGTGGTTGAGAGAGAGATCAGAGGAGATCTTAATTCCAACAAGTTTTTAGGCAACTCTCCCAACTGCATAGTTGGGCTAATAAAAGATATTATCAAAAACATCTTGCTCTCTTAGTAGGGTAGTAAGTTTAAGGATACATTCTTCACATTGTAAACGTTACAGTAGAGATGTATGTTTGCCTGATGTTAAGACTGACAGCATCAAATCAAAAATACAGTATATGATTGTTACCATCTGTTACTACTGCAGTTAAAAAATGTGACATCCAACAGTTTTTCTTAAATCTAAAATGCTGTTGAGTAACAAACTACACAGTCCGCATCTAAGATATTAGTTTAGAGTTAAGAACTGCTTAGAATTTTTAATAACTTACGTATGTATAGAAAATGATTAATTGCTGTTTCCATATCCTAGTGTTTAATACAAATATTGAGAACTAGCAGTGCTGATGAAGCAGAAAACAATTCTGTTACACTGTTCTTTCGATGTCACACTGTTCTTTTGACATCAAGAATGTAATACTCTGCCTAAACATGTGACTTGGACTAGCTAGCATCAGGACTGGTAAACAGAATGACAATTAGAAATGCTTCCTGTAATATATAGTTCACTTAGTTCCTCATGTTTTGTTCTGTAGGCACTCAAATTGTTCTGTCCCTAGCCTGAAGGCCTACTTGGACAATTCTACTTTGTTAACCTTCTGTTTGCTAATATTCACAGCTTTCACTCTACTCCTCCCCAGCTCATGAATCTAAGTATGTGGAGGACCCACAAACCCAACTGGAGGAGGGAATTTCACATCTACGGCATTTTATGGAGCCCTATATATCCAGGTGTCAGGTATAACAGCTTCATGCTATATGGGAAGTAGTGATTATTGCTCAGTGGTTGGCTGAGCCAGAATTTTGTTTGGTAGCATGTTAAAACTTTTCTGGCTATTAAATAAGTTGCTTAAAAGAAACTGTACAAAATTATAATTGCTTTAGTTATAGGTGTTTCTGGAAACAAAAAGTCAAAGTCATTTTTTTCCCCTGACATTTTGGATGATTCATCTAACCAAAAATTAAATTTTGTATTTACCATATTTACTCGGATACAAGATGGCATAGAGGGAAAATATAAGGAAATATCACTAAATATATTGTCTATCATCAAACTTTGCCAAAAGCAGCATGTATTCAGCAATAGAAACCAATTATGAAGTTGACTAAATGCAGCCAACACTGAGCATGACTATAAAACACATGGCCCACATTGGGCAAATAAACTGTTTTTTTGTGGGGGGGGGTTGAGTTTGTTTCAAGGGCCAAATTGGTTCTGAATTCGATTGGGCAAATCCAATAGGCAGGTTCCAAATTTTGACTGAGCAGAGCTTAATCGTTTGAGTCTGTGTGGCTGTACCACTGGGCAAGTATCCTGTTTCCCTTTGGTACTCCCCAAATCCATGGCAGGCACCCTACATGCAAGCCTCAAGTCTGGAGGCCTTGGGGTTCAGATACCCCCTATTCTTGCTTGCTCCTAGCCAAAAGGCTGAAGAGCCAAGCCATGGGGAAAGCAAGAACGCAGTCCCCCATTACCACAACATTGTGCAATTGAGTTTCACACATTTGGGGATGCTCACAGGGGTCATCCTTCCCAGAGTCGCTACATTTGATTGGCTGAGTGGATCATGGGATTTTCCTTGCCAGGCAGACATACTGATGGGAACCTGCTACATATTTTTTGAAATTTCATGTATCCGGCCAAATCAGTTCTGAATTCTATCAACTGAGCACAGCTCAATTGTTCAAGTCTGTGTGGTACTACCACTGGCAGGTATCTTGCCTCACAGCCTCTTCAGCCTGGGTCTTCAGATACCCCCAAATCCATGGCTGGGATCCTACCACAAGGGAAAATTGGTGAAGTCCATTTGAATAAGATATTTTGGGCACTTTTACACATACTTCTGACACAGCACCGGGTGCTTTTTAATTAGTGAGTCATGCTAATTAAAAGTGCTCGGTACCGTGTCAGGAGCATGTGTAGCAGCAGCACAACATGCCTCTGAACTGAGAAAATGGTGGTGGTGTGCTTTGAACTAAAGCACATCAAATATGTTTTAGTTTGGATCGTGCTGCCACCATTTTCTCAGCGTGGAGGCACGCTGCACTGCTGATACGCGTGACATGTGAGGCTGCCAAAGCGTGTCAGTTTACATGCTCCAGTAGACTTGATTAACCAAGTCTGCTCTGACATGCTGGATTTCCAGTGTGTCATAGTAGGCTCCCTGCATGTGTGTAAGTGCCCATTAAGTGCATTTCTCCTCACTGCAACTTTTTTCCAAGTTGTCATATGCCACAACATTGCATATATTTTTCATTCCTCTTCACTCCCACAGCTGAGCTGCACCTTTCTTTCCCATTTCCAATGATTCCTATTTCTTCACCAACCTTAACTGCATGGCAAATATCATGAAACAGTTCATGCAGAATTCCTCTGTCACCCCCTCTCTCAGCCTGTCACAGACCAAGTTGCCCTGTGTCTCATCTGCATATAAATTTTTGGAGCATCTCAGGACTCAGGACAAGAAAACTCAGTTCCGGTCGTGAGTGGGGGCTTATTAGCACATGGATCCTTTGTGGGGGTATTTGGAGTACACTTGCACGCTGAGTTGTGGTGCCATCATGGCTTGAAATGCTGTTGACTGGTGGGGCCCAGCCCAAAGAACTACATGGTAAATCAAGAGCCTTTGGTTTTGGACTAATATCATAGATAAGTAGGCATCAAATTGTGTTTATGGGTTACCTGTGCTAAAACTTTCAGCAGTTAAAAAAAAAAAAGGGGGTAACTGAACTAAGTGCATGGATATGACATGCAAATTGCTACAGCCACTTTTTATTTCAAGGCTGTTGTTTTCAAATTTTAATTCTCGCTTCCATATGCTCAGGGAAAACAGGGTCTGAAAGTAAGGCAAGGGGGTAGGAACTGCTGGAGGAAAATTGGGGTGAAGCAGAGAGCAAAAGGGCTACCTGACCCCTCAGACTTATTTTCCATGCTGCAGCATTGCTAGGGGAACAAATTCAAGGCAGAACTCCAATAATTAGATTCTGTACTTGGAAAATTATAATACATTTATACATTTTCTATATATAGAATATAATATTTGGGGCAGGGGTCATCTTCTATTCAAGTAACCACAGTTATATAAAAGCTATACATTTTTGCCCTCTTCCCACTTGCCCCCAATCAGAAATCATGTAGGTGTGAAGATTTGTCTTGTTTTATTATTCTAGCTTCTCTCAATTTTTAAATAGAATTTCCTTAATTTAAAAATTGTGTTGTCACTTCACCACCACTTTGAGTTTAGATTCTTTCTTTTATACCTGTTAGCAGGGAAAGAAGGAGCAGAAAGTAGATTACTGCAACATTCATAACATTTAAAATCATCTGCGACTATCCCAAACACTGATGTCTGGAAAGATTTTTCCTATGTTTTCTGTTTGATTTTTCACACATACCCAAAAGCATGCTAAATTTTGGGTCCAATCTTAAGTGAGTGAGTTAGTGACTTTTATTTGGTCAAAGATAAATCTTTATCTGTCAAAACAAATGTATAATAATAACTGGCTTATTTATAAAAGGCTTATTAAATTATTTAAAATGTTCTGAATTATAAATTTAGAAATCTGAGAGCCCTAAGCTTCTGGTGGGAAATCTGTTTATGTATTCAAGCGCAAATAGCAGGGGTTAGAAACTTTCAGAGCCACAGGCCAAAACAATCTCTCTTGTGTTTATCGGACTTCAAGCTAGCCTCATGATTGCTGTCACCACCATAGTAGTGGCCTTTCCCTCCTGCAACTTCACCTCGTCCCCACCCCAGCTGCAGTGCAGACACAGCTCCTCACTGCCCAGTCCCGAAACCAGAACCCCACCAAAGTTCCCCTGTTACTGTCATGTTGCTGAAGGCCCCTGGCTCCGTGCTGGATCCAGTGGTCCTGTAGCCTGGATCCGGCAGGTGGCCTTTATGTTGTTGACTGCTGGTTTATGGTGTCAGGTGATGATCCTCTCCCTTGAAGAGTTTTAATTGGCAAATCTGAAAGCACTTTGGAAAAGCACTAGATTGAGGGCCCAGGCCTACAAAAGGAGGTAAGCAGAGTTTAGATCAGGGACAGGCAATTATTTTGGGGCTGAGGGCCGCTTACTGAGTTTCAGAAAGCCATCAAGGGCCACATGAAAGGCAGCCCAGGGCAGATTAATATTCATTTTCTAAATTTTTTAGGGGCCCTGCAGGCTGGATAGAATGGCCCGTCGGGCTGCATCCGGTCCTCAGGCTGCATTTTGCCCGCCCCTGGTTTAGATGCTTAAGTTCTAGAATGTGATCCTCAAAACTGGTACCTAAATTGTGGCCAGGAGGGTTCCCTCAGTACCTAGAGTCCAGTGCTTGCCCAGAACTGTGCTACAGCCTTGTAAGGGCCCAGTGCTTAGCCCAGTCAGCAATCTTGGAGTCGATGTTCTTTCACCTGTCTCCCTTTAGAGGCCCAGTCTGTTATGTTAAGTATAATCAAAACAACAGTGTACCTATGAAATCCACCTGTACACAAAATATAGCAGTGGTGGCCACGTTTTTGATTGAGAGGAACTGGTGGCAGAGGTGCCTTATTTTTATGTAGTGGCTTTTGAATAGTAATCATCCCTCATATATTTATGCTTTATATAAATTTATATCTACCACACTTTTATGTTCTTCAGAATAGAGATTTTAGTTGAACTACTGCTGTCAGTAAGTTATTCTGTGGATATTGTCCTTGCCTCTTATCTTAATCTAGGGCAGTGATAGTCAGCCTTTCTAGCAGGCATGCTACAAATTAGCCCCCCACCCTCCACAAGTGCCACTTCTGTCACTTTATTTACCCAATCTGCTGCTCCGCTATCTGCTTCCTGCCCTGCCTAATGCTCCCAGCCCTGTCTGCTGTTGTGCTGCCTGTCTTCTATCTGATGTGCTTCAAGTCACACAGGGAGGCTGCCCATGCTCCTTGTGCCCCAAGTTGGCCATTCCTGATCTGGTGCTTTCACTTCACTGCAGCTAAAAACAATTAGTTCAAGTGGTGTTGTAAGTTTGTTCTGTGTATCTTAACTTGGGCTGGTGCTTACTTACTGATTTGCTAACACCACAACCCAACAAATAATCCTAGGCACTGGAGCACTTATATTTCTGCTGTTGATCAGAATCTCAGTGTGGTGCTAACATGCAGCCAAGCAAACCTACTGTATTTGCCCAAATCCGAGACTACTTCAAATGCAAGACGAGATCCCCAATAATTAGATTCTGTTTATAGAAAACACATAATTTTTTTTACAGCTTTCCATGCGTAGAATCTAATTATCAAAGGATCATCCTAAATTCAGTTGTTGTCCCTTCTTTTCCAACCTACCTCCCACTGCTATAGTGGGGAAAACAGCAGCATGAAGCAGGGGGAGCAAGCTGCCTCATGCAGCCTCTGCATGCCCCCTCTCCCACCCTCTGCTTGCTGTCTGGTACAGCTCTGGTTCCATTCAGCAGCAGTGGTGGAAGCATAAGCTCCATGCCAGGAGGAGATAGGCCATGGGGAGTAGACAGTGGGGTGGGGGAGGGCAGGTACCTGCTCTGGCTCTGATTGGTCCTGACTTGGGCTTAGTGTTGGAGTTGGAGCTGCAGCAAATGCCCCCCCGCTTTGTACTCGAATCCAAGACAAAAGGCCTCCCTCCGCCCCCCGCTATGCTGAATGGGGTGGGGGGGAGGGGGAAACCTTGTTTTGGATTTCAGTAAATACAATATTTTCTGCTCCATTTCCAAAATACCTATATCTGCAGTTTTTAAATTCAACTTCATTTTGAAAACACATGCTGTGTTTTAATATAGAATGCAATAGTTGGTGAGCAAGAAATTGAGAGTGAAGGAAAAAGGGGAAAAGAGGAGTCATTTTGGAGGGCTGGATAAATCCAGAACAGTAAATATCATGTAAATACTTCAGTTCTTCTCATTGTTTCTACTGATGCTCATAACCAGTGCAGAAACAATACCTAATTTTATCTGTTGTTCTTTTCATTAAAAAAAAAAATCTGCAGTTGAATATTACAGACCCAAATGTGTATGGTATTGTGTGTGAACTGAATGGAAATTATACTTGTTTTTTCAAGTTTATTAGCAATTGATAATTATAACTTAAACTTCGCTAATTTTCTGTTTCTTGTTTTTTTCTTTTGTTTAGGATCTTTACACTAAAGCAGTGCCTAAAGTAGAAAAAACTGTTGAATGTGGTAGAGGTAAATCAGCTTAAAATTGTATTTACTATCAACAAGAATCACAGTGCAAGTCTATAGTTAAAATTTCTATTGGCATGAAAGTCCAATAAGTATTGTTCTTTGTACCGTGTAAGTAAGTAAAGCTATTTCAATTCTTTCTTTTGTTTGTGCTATAAAGTTTCTTAGAATTCATTTGAGCAGCATTGTTACATTTTCAGTCATTAACACTATAGATTTGCATCCGTCTTCAAGCAGTGCAAAAGTAATAATAGATTTGTGACGCATGTCCGCAACATTGTTAAACATGACTGTACAGGAGCCATAAAGATTTTCTCATAGTTCAGCTGTAGTTCAGCCACTGTAAGTCAGTCTGCAGAAACAGCAGACACTGCAGGTCCACTGTCATTCAGGATTTGTTGATCAAAGTTTTTGTTTTTTTCTTATTATTTTTCAGCATTTTTGTGTTCATCCCTCTCTCCCCCTCTGCTCAGAATTATTTTGCTAATATAGGTGGTGTTTTTTTAACTGTATTTTCATAGTGTGAAGTATCAATAGAGGAATTCAAGTGGGACTTCACACAGGTGCAAAGTTTATGCATTAGAGCTCATTGGAGGACTGGGTCTCTCTGAATTAAGCTGTCCCAGTCTTTTGAACATCCCTCTCTATATGGAAAGCTTTCTGGGTTTTTAATCCATGTCGCCTCTTTCTAGATTTCTGATTTCTGCTGTGTCTCTTGCTTAGAGGGTGGCCAGAACTGAATTCAGTGAAGCACTGCTCGAGCTAAGTGAGCTGCTTATAAAGATTAGTTGATGTGCTGGGGCCAAAGAAAATATAGGATATAAGAAATAGTCTAGCAGCTAAATCAAACTCCCTATGGGAATTGGCAAATAATAAAAGAACACTATGTGTTCAGGTTTATTCTCTTATCACAGGGAAAGATGGCAAAAATTTCAAAACTTTTGCAAGGAGATCTTAAAAGGTCATGACAGTTGAAATGGTCACTGTTTGTGGTGTTGTTCCTTATTGCAAACATACATGTTTTGAATTCTTGCTAGAGGGCTGTGAGTTTCTCAAAAATCCCCCTGCTGGATTCTATCCAAGACTCGGTGTGATTGGGTTCGCTGGAATTGTTGGACTCTTTTTTGCTAGAGGTAGGTGGTTTTTTGAAACCGCTTGTTTTCTATGATTTGAAGTAAACATGTTATTTTAATCTCATTTAGCTTTTCAGTTAGTGGGTATTTGTAACAATTGCAAATTAAGTGCACTTCTATATAAATTACCTTTTAAAAGAACCTTGTCAGTTCTGGGCAGAGTTGATTTATTTCATGTTCTCATATCTTTGCATAAAGCTACCTAGGAGTAAATTGTAATTAGTGTGGCAAGTTCATATGTATTTTGCAGCATAGAAATTCTATATAATTAATTTAATTACTTACAGATAGCATATTTATACTTTACAAAGAAAGGGAATTTTGAAATATTCTAATTTAGATAGATTTTAGTAGTGTACGATACAACAGAGCAGACTAAATTACTTTGAATGATAGTTGAATGATATGAGCAATGGTCTCAAGTTGCAGCAGGGGAAGTTTAGTTTATATATTAGGAAGAACTTTCTCACTCAGAGGGTAATAAAGCACTGGAACAGGTTACCCAGAAAGGTTGTGAACTCTCCATCCTTGGCGGTTTTTAAGACCTGGCTAGACAAAGCCTTGGCTTGGATGATCTAGTTAGGGATGGTCCTGCTTTATGCAGGGGGTTGGACTAGATGACCACCTGGCTAGGAACAGAAGTTACACATAAACTGGTTTAAGTAATCAGAAACTGGTTTAAATGTGTAACAGACATTCATTGCACATAAACCAGTTTCAAAATGGCTGAAACTTGTTTAAGATAAACCTGGTTAACTGATTTAGGTCAAACTGATTTATGAAATTTCTGTCCTAGACCCCTTCCTGGTTCAAGTTAAATCACAGTCCCCCAGCATGCCCTGGGCTAGGCTGTGCTGTCTGCTCCAGAGAGCAGGGCTGGCCCTGACCATCTGCTCCCTAGCTGGTTAAACTCAGCTTCCCCTCAGTACTGAGCTGCCCTACCCTGCTGGCTTGCTTGGTGCTGGCTGTGACTGTGGACTACAAATCCCAGAGGCACCTGGAAGCAGGAAGAGGAGCAACCCTGCAGAGCCCTGCTGCTGTGGTTGTGGACTGCAAATCCCAGTGACCTTGGGGGCAGCAGGAAGAGAAAACGAAGACCCAGCCCATGCTGGCTATGTGCCAGAGAGCTGTGCTCCAACGCCCCCCAGTTTCTAGCTTAAGCCACTGCAGGCATGTGGCTGCATTTCCTGAATCACAAGTGAATGTCTGTTCATTTTCTTATTGGTTCAATCTTTGCAGCTTAGACTAACTTGCTAAGACTGGATCAATTCAGCCTCAGGTTTTTGATTGTCTGTACTTAGCCCCTGAAGTCCCTTTCAGCCCTAATAATCTATTATTCTAGAATACTTTGGGCATTATGATAGGCATCGGTGTACTGGGCCAAATGGTTTCCATTGGCAAAACAAATAATTACCAGCAGTTATGGATAAGAACATCCAGTGTGACTATATAGAATTGATGTGCATGTGTAGCTGAAAAATTAGCTAATTTGTTCAAGTGAACAAATGTCTTAGTTAGTCCCCCATCTGTGAACAAACATACTGCTTTGAATTCATGGTGCACCTAAGATTTGAAGGGACCTCAAGGCTCTTCTTGTTCAGCTTCGTCCACAGGTGCAGGATTTGCTATTCCTGTAGCATCCCAGAGAGATGCCAATCTGGCCAAATAAGGAGCTTCCACAGCTTCCCTAAGTAGTTTATTGTAGCTTGTGATCTTAGGTGCTCTTTTTTTAAGTCATGGAACTAAGTACGAATTCTCAGTTCTCAGCTGCTTCCTATTTTAAAGAAGAAAAGATTTTGTTGCTTAACAGTTGGTAGTAATAAAGAAGAGGACTAGGTTGTGACTTCAAGAGATATATCAGTGAAGAGATACAAATTTGATTATGGTGCCAGGCTTGCTCCTAAAACTTGAGCAAGCTTGGATTACATCTACTATGTCTGTCTGTCGGTCTGTTTTTTGTCCTGTCTTACCATAAGAACAGCTTTCCTGGATACTACTTGCCCCTAATCTTCTCTCAGGGGCATTTCTTTATTTTTCAAGTGTTAGAACAGTAATGTATTTTTATTGCTTTGGTTGTAAAGGTACAAAGGAGCTCCCCGTTTCTGTATTTCATATAATTGTCGAAAAGGAATGGGTCTGTAACTGATTCTAATCTCTTTCCAATATGCTGACAATATTTCTTTCATGACAAGTTTGGGTCGGTTTGGTTTATCATTACTGATTGCTCGTTACTTTTACAGGAGTAGTATAATGGAAACACTTAACACTTACAAAATACTTTAATTTGATTGAAGGGTGTGAAAATGATTTTTTTTGTGTGTACACCAAGTAAAAGTAACCTGTTTTTTTTATATCTGAACCTGAATAAACAAAAACAAAATCCAAAAAAACAGTTTGCAGTGATTTTAACTTGGGACCATATCCTAAATCCAGCCAGAGAACTATATAAAAAATATTTGTTGTAGAATCATTGTGATAAAGGTTGCTGTCTGTTTGGGGTATCTCTTCCTTCTTCTTGCTTTGTCTAATGGATGCCAACTATTCTGGTCTGTTCAGAAGCATTTATACTCTCTTTTATAAAACAGAGTTTATATAATTCTCTTAGTAATGTTCTAGGGAAAATTTAACATAATTTTTTTGCGCTGCAAAAATGATTTGTAAATTGCCACAGAGAGTTTTATAGGATAATTTTCATGGCAGAAATGCACTAATAAAAATAACTCCAAATGAAATTTTAAAATATCACTTTAATGTGGTAATGTTTCTGAGGAAAGTGATAGGCCTGCACTAACTCATGTGGTAAAATGTGCCTAATGCAGCAAACTCTAGTAATGTATATGCAATTAAATGATAATGCAATCCAAGTGTCTGGATAATACATACTGTAATGGAACATTTCTTCTGTGGAACAGGTTCAAAAATAAAGAGGCTGGTGTATCCAGTGGGTTTTATGGGAATTGGTGCTTCCCTCTATTATCCACAGCAGGCTGTTGCTATTGCAAAGGTCAGTGGTGATATTTCTAATTTTGGGGAAATCTCTTTACTTTGAAACGTATTTCTTACACTTGCAAATTAATTGGTAGTCTCCATCTTTATTTAAGAGCTGACAGAATGTTTAGCTTTATTTAAAAAAGAAAGAAAAGAGAGAAACTAAAGCAGGAACCTTAGTTTACATCTCTTCTGCTAAAAATGGACATGCATATCACGGTGTAGAGCAGTCAGGGTATAAGCAAACATTGCCAAATGAAGCAGATGAGTTTTGCTGGGATGTGTCCTGGCATAGCTAATCTGTTTCAATAGGCAAAACGGGTGTTGTTCATTGTCCCGCAGGGTTGTACCCCTGCTACTCCCAGGAGTGGCTGGGGTACGATCCTGTAGGACAACACAAGGGGCATGTCTTTGCAGCTGGAGAAACCCAAGGTTCTGATACTTGCAGAGGTGCGTGCTTGGGGAATCCACCTGGGGCATGCCTCATCAAAAGAAGCCCACGCAGGTGTTTCTAAGTGTGCAGAATGAGGTCTCTGAAGCCCTGGAAGTACCTGCCTGGAGGTACTTCCAGCTGGAAAGTGCAGGCAGCTCCAGGATGCCCACGCTCTCCCACCTCAAAGCAAATGGTCGTCTGCTGTAAAACCTCGGTATAAACTCATAGCACCTGTCATAGCCAAACATTTTTTAAACTGTAATGTGAAAAATGGCGTGGACGTCTGTTTGCTTGGTGGTGGCACAAAGGCAACATCTGTTTCCAGCCTCATAATACATTGGTTGACTGTCCAGTTCTTTTAATGCCTTTATTTTGCAACTTACTCCAGGCACCAGTGTGCTATGTTTGAGGAATCAGCCTCTAATGCAGGACTGCTCCCCGAGTGTCCTAAACTTAGGTAATACTCTGATTCTTTATGATGGACTACTTTTTGCTTGTGCAACCCAGATGTAGGAGGTATTGCAGTGAAAGAAAGAAGTCACAGACTGGGACTGGGGAGATTTTTTACAGGGCAACTTCAGAAACGGTCATGCCTTGTGTGAAAATTGACACTGGAACTTTCTCTTGTTTGTGTTTTTGTTTTGTGGGGGGGCGAGGGGGGGTGTTTAGGGTTTAATCTAAATTGTGTGTATCATACCCATTCTAGAACAGGGTAGGAATTCTTCTGCTCAGTGAAATCCTGTCTGTGCATTGGCTACCTCATACTGACAAATTAATGTGTAAACTTACAATTAAGATTGCTAAATTTGAATGCTGCTTTGATAGGAATTATAGACTAGGAGATTGCTAGCTAAGACAACATATAGTCCAGCCTGACCTAGTAATGTGCCTTATTACCCACACATTTACTATGCTTGCAAACTTCTCATTGCACAACAAATATCTTTCTAACGCTTAAGCAAAGAACAAAATTTTTTTGCTACTACTTAGTTGGTATAATAAAAAATATTGCCACTAACTCAAGAGTTTTGTTTGTTTCTAACACTTAGCCACCCAAAATACAAATGTATTATTGCTTCAGAATCACTCCATAACTTAAGCTTCAATAAGTTGTATATCTTCTAGGAATACCTCTAGTTTTAAAAGTATGTATGGTACTATGGAGTGTGATATTGAAATATCAAGAATATGTGATATTCTTAAAGTTTCAGGCTCAAAACTTGCTGACTTCCAAGGCAGTGTTTTACTCTGGATTTGTATAGTCCCTAGAAGAGGTTATGTCATCTGGATTGGGAGCGGTATGCATTTCCATAATGCAAGCTGTGTATGTTGTAAATAAAAATAGTGTTAGCTGTTGTCTGTAGGGAGCAAAAAGTGATGACTGATGCAGCTAAATATCAAAACTGAATTACCATATTTACCCACATCCAAGACTACTTCAAATTTAAGACTACACCCCATTCTTCCCCCCCATACCCTAATTAATTATATTTATAGAAAATTTTACATTTTTTATAATTGTCCATGTATAGAATGTAATTATGGGAGGGGGTAATCTTAAATTCATCTCCCCTGCACTGCTATGACAGGGAAAGCAGCAGTGGGGGTGAGGAGCCAGACCCGTGCCTGGACTGCTTGCCTGTCCCTCTCCCCCTGCCGTGTGTCCCCTCCGCCTGTGGTTGCCCCCTCATCCCTTGCAACAGAGACAGCTGAAGGTAAGCAGTAGAGTACGTGACTGGGGCTGGAGCTAGGGCCAGAGGTAGGGCAGCATGGGGGGTTGGTAGGCTGTGTGATATCCCCCATGATCTCCCCGAGCTGCACATTGCAGGTCTCCCCCATGTACCTTCCCCCGACTTGCCGCCTCTCTTATGCTATCTCTACTGTGTGTCCCCTGTCCCCACTGCATCAGCCACCCTGGTTCTGGGTAGGTGGCTGATCAGATCGCGGCCAAAGCCAGAGCTGAACCACCTCGTGTTGTAGACTAGTAGTCATATATAAGACACAGCTTTTATTTCCTTGTTAGTCTCTGTAACAGGAGACTTAAAGACTCATTTAATAGTCTTATGCTGCTTCCACATATCCCAAGGTTCCTTGGTACGAAGTACAAACTTGTAACTTCAAGAGTAGAATTCTTTTTTTGTCTCTTGGGAGTATTTTATTTGTACTAAATTCAAGAAAAATTTAAATCCTTGTCAAAATCAGTTAGATTCTTTGATACAGCAAAGACGGACTTTTTTAATATTAGTTTTAGTTGATGGAACTTTCACTAGTGTTTTTCAGCTGTTTTGTTTTGCAAGATAAATGCAATAACAGACCTATATTTTAACTTACTTTTATATCCAATGTCAGTCTGAAAAAAAGCATCTACTATTCATTAACCCAAATCAACCTCTTATCATAGAAAAAATTTCAGTCGTGTTTTTAAGAATGTTATTCATGGGTGCCAGGTTGGTAAGTAATCTTTGTTTTTCATGCTTCCTGGCATCTTGGGAGCAAAAAGCTGTTGTGACTGAGTCTCTTGACAGCAAGCAGAACTGACTACAGCTAACCATATAATAAATACAAAAAGTCAACAGTTTCTCAATTAAGATTCCCACTCAGGCAGTGGCAGCCAATCTTTTGGGTGGGCATGCCACAGATTAGCAGCAAACCCTCTCCGATTGCCACTCCAATTTCCTTCCTCTGCCTGATCTGCTCTTGTTTCTGCTCCCTGCCTTATCTGCCACTGTGCTGCCTGCCTCTTCCCCAGTCAGCTGTGCACTGCACATGAAAGCTGCTAGTGCCTCTTGTGGCACTCTTGCCTCAGGTTAGCCATCTCTGCACTAGGAGTGATATTACAGAAATATTAACCATTAACTGGGACATGCCACCATCCCAGATGTGGCATGGATATATCTTTTGAAACGTGTGCCTGGGGTGCTCTTCTGCCCCAGACCCCTCCCTGCTGTCTGCTGCTTGGCCAGCAGAGATGTGCCAGGGGTCAACTCTTTGGCCTTTGGCATCTCAGCCTTGCCTGTTTCACCCAGGCCTTGCCAGCCCTTAGCAGAAAGGATTTTGCCAGCTAGAAGGATCACACACTTATCTTCTCATGTACTCAGAAAAGACGGATTTTTCCCTCTTTCCATAGACGGGGGGGGCAGACATGGAAGCGTGGGGAGAATGATGGGGGGAATGGAGTGCTGCCATGATGGAGGGTATGGAGCCAGTGCTGGCATTGTCTCCCTGGCCCTGCTCCTTGGAGGCAATGGTGGCGCAGGGTAGTGGTGGAGGGGGATGGAGGAGCGCCACCATGGTGGTGAGGACGGGGTGGGGGCAGGAGGCCAGCAGTGCTGGCCTTGCCCCCGGCTCCTTGGAGGCTACGGCTGAGGGTGGTGGCAGCGCGGTGCTGACCTCACCTGCCCCAAGGTAAGCGCCGCGCTGCCACCATTCTCTGCGTCCGCCCCCCGCCCTCATGATGATTCTTGATGGGCATTAATCTAGAATCACAGTTCACCCTGATAAATGGGTAAAAAGATAACAAAAAGGATTTAATTGGGGGGGAAACCAGTATAAGAAATCAGTAGCCACCATATGTTGAAGTACAGACAAAGATAGAAGAATACACAGGCCAAAAAGTATCAGAACAGTAAGCT
>NW_005843387.1:7057-53050 GCF_000455745.1 Alligator sinensis | reverse complement strand
TCTTTTCCCTACACCTTAAATCCTAGAATGCAGTCCCTAGCTGCCTTCAGTAGGTTAACAGAAACAGCTTCTGTTTCTGACTCTCCTACCAGAGACTTCTGCAAGTTCTCCTGTTAGCTTCTTTACCTAGCCTGCTTCATTTATGAAGACAGTAGTACCCTGCTCTTAAAGCAGACTTAAGAACAATTTCTTATCTGGGTATTCACATAAGTCACCTGTTGGATTTTTAGGGGCCACACTATGCATATGACTTCCTGCCCTCCCCTCCAAAACGGTTTGTGTTTACCAGAGTAGAAATCTTTTCTAATCTAATTAGGACCTGGAGAATATGTGTATCCTTTCGGACATAGATTCGTTAATCCAATATATTGTCTCCGTCAATTTTTGCTCAGTGGGAATTGTTCTCCCTCTTTCTAGGCTTTACTCACGCTAAGGTTTTTCCTTTTAAAATGTAAATTAATCATTGTGCAGGAGGGTCTTTCCACGAGTAAACACCCATGTCAGCTGCTGATTACAACTTTACAGTCTTTCCTTAGATGCCAAAGAAACTCATTGTTTATCACTTGTAGGTCGTATTGTGCAATCCTGGCCCTATTATAACATATAAGAAATGTGTTGTGGTATTTGATATAAAATATTTGTAACATAAGGACAATAAGACTAGCTGCAGCTTGATGTTACCTATCTAGAAGCTACACTTGTCATATCAGTAAAATAGGTTATGCAAGACACCCCGCAGTCCTCCAGATCAGCATAGGGGTTCATGGCAAAAACCTAAGCATAATGCATGTTATAAGTGTAAGATTTTATACACAATTAGGAGATGGGGAAAGTTGTTTATATACAGGTAAGGTTGAAGGAAACACTTGTCATGATTTTTAGAGGTTACCATGCTTACCACAGGTATTGGCAAGTTAAAGAATCAAGAATGTGAGGCCACTTCAGGGTCCTCCAGAATCTTCTGAGAATTTTCCAGTCTTGCTTTTTAATTTAAGTAAAGAGTAACTACTGAGTTAAATATATTTGCTGTGTTGCAGTGAATCTAGGAGAGCTTAAAGTTTTCTGATGTTCTGGAATATAACACTAATGAATAAGGAATTCTTGGTCATTGTATATTTAAATTCAGTCTGTAGTTAATGCTTCTCTACACTCTGGAGAAAACAATAGTTCTGAAAAATCTGCAACAGTTTATTAGTGTGTTTTGTTTTGTTTTTTAACTTTGCAGTGACCACTTCACCAGGAACAGAAAAACCAGAATGTGGTAAAACTTAATACCTGATCTTTTAGGGTTACATGCAATGGAGGTGTGTCTGTGGGGGGGATGTCATAATTTAAGTGGACAGCCTTTGATTTGGAAACTTCTTGGTTTTTCTGTCTACATGAACTATGTAACCTTCTTTGCAGTTTTGTTTAGGTTGTGGTTACTTCCCTATGTTAGAAGTTCTGACAGCTGTCTCACTTAAGAAAAATAGCTGTGAAAATACAAGGCCCAGTTCTGCATTCACTACACATCCAAAATTTGAGTTTCATTAACTCTGGATTTCTTGGGTGTTTCATGGTATGCAAGACTGCACTCTGTACATAGTGATTATTAAGTCCATTTATTTTGATATCTCCTAAGGGCCAACCCAGGGGGCTCCTTGTGCGAGATACTGTACAAACACAGATTGAGTGGTCCCTGTTCCAAAGACCTTGCCTTCTAAGTACATCAAGCATACAGCGCTGGATTAATGCATAGGCAAACTAGGCATATGTCTAGGGCCTTGAGCTGCAGAGGGGTCCTTCCTTCTGTGGCGGCGATACAAATGGCCCTGTCTGTCTCCATTCTTTTACCTTCCCCTCCCCTCCTCTCTGCTGGTCTCACTGTGGCAGCGGCTGCTTCCTAGCAGCAGCTCCAAGCCCTGCTCCCCATGGGCAGTGGTGCTGGGGTGGGGAAGGGGATCTCAACAGGCCCAGGGCCTGCAAGTTTGTTTGCTTAGGGCCCACTAAAGGGTTAGTCTGACCCTGCAAGAAACACAATATAAAAGCCAGGTATAACATAAGCTGGAAAAGTTTTGGTAATTCAACATTTTGTTAAAGTATTTCCATAACTTTTTTGTGCCTTGAACAGTGCAGAGACCAAGCAGTCCATCATCACAGTTTATACTTTTTTTTGCACCAGTTTGACCTATACTTTGTGGAGATTAAAAAGTGTATGCTGAAGGGGTCTAGTTAAGCAAGAAGGAGCAGCTGTGACCTACAGACTATTGTCTTTCTTCCCTCTTGTTCTGTTTTGCTGTTAATATTGGCATAATCGATTAAAAGGATTATTTCTGTTGATTTTGTTTACCTAAGTACGTGTGTATTTCTTGTAGTTTTTGATATCTCCTAAGGGCCACACAGTATAGTCAGATGAAGTGGAATCTTTCATTAGTGTAAAATGTAATTTCCTCTAACGTAAATTATTGGTTTGAATATATTTTGAGTGAGTTCTTGAAAAACTAAACAAGAATATGGGCAGTTTATGCCTGCAGCAACAGTGAAAATTTTGAAGATGTATTTCCCTTTTATTGCCAGGTCTCTGAGCATTAACTTGCTTCCTTCCCCATCTCCCACTCCACCACCCTTCATCTTTGCTTTTATTACTTTCAGACATGGATACAATTATTGTTCGCTCATATCCTTATGCCAGCTGCCAACAAAGTTATTTTTATATTTAAAATTTATACTCGTTTTACATGATAAGTAGGCAAGATATGAGTTTTTTAAACCAGCTTGTCCAAAGAGAGGTCTCATTTAGTTATCCATCTAGAAAAATGTAGTCATCAAATCTTTTTGTATTCAAGATGCACTAATTTTCAATATATGATTTTCTGTCTGTCAGGACCTACGACTTGCTCTTGAGATTATTTATTAATCTAGTCCATTTTCAGTACTTCATAGTAACATTGAAATAATCAATGTGGGGGAGGAGGGGTGTTTGTAAGATGCTGATGTAGGGTGTTTTGTGTCTTAAGACCAGAATCCATACTGAACTGAAGGACAGAATTCATGCTAATGATGACTGAGTGGTATGCTATAGCGGCTTCTCATTGTATATAAACTTAAGTTTAGCAAAGTGAGGAGAGAAGTTCCTGTGTGATGCATTTTTTTCCTTCTCTTCAGACCATGAGTAATGGGTCTGTTAGACATTTGCGGATTGTCAGACAAGATGTTGATCTGTCATGCATCTAAATATCCTAATTGTATTTATTTGAATGGTTGGTCTGTGCTCAGTTTGAAAAGTTTTGTCCTGGTATGCTTCAAAGAGACAAAATTGTTCCTAGTTGCAGTTTGGGTGGAACATGCCCACAACTTTGTCACCAGGGCTCTTACGGTACATGTGTTTGTACATAAAATTCATAGTGGATCTTAAAGGCCTTTGTAGGGTTCAGGATGCTATCATGCTAGATGCAGTAGAAGCACTTTAAGGCTAGGGGTAGACATTACACACAAGCCAGTATAAGTGATAGGCAATAACTGAATCTGGTTTAAAATAGACCTGGATGGACGTAGTATCAGACTTAACAGATTTAGGTTAAACCAGTTGGTCCATTGAACTTCTGTCCCAGATCCACCCCCCCCCCCCAAAAAAAAAAAAAAACCAAAACAAAAAACACAAAACACCAACAAACAAAACAAAAGTTACGTTTTGGTTCCCCTGCATCCCAGGATGCATTGCAACCCCCTGCTGACACCCCCCTCCACCCCCTTACAGGTCAGGTGGGCTAGCCTCTGCCCCAGTTTATCTGTTCCAGCTGAGCTGGGCAGCCCTGCCCCCGGCTGTCATGGAGCTAAAGCAGCCTCATCAGCCCGGCAGCACCAGCGGCAGTATGGGGGTGGGCAAGAGGGAGAACTTCCCCCAGTCCCTCTCCCTCGTCAGTCTCCTGCCTGTCAGCAACAGTGGGGAAGGGTGAGAGAGAATGGACCTCTGCTCTGGCCCCCTCTGTTGGACTCTTTCCAATTTGTCCACATCCTTTCTGTAGTGGGGGGCCTGAAACTGGACACAGGACTCCAGATGTGGCCTCACCAATGCCAAAAAAGGGGAAACAATCACTTCCCTTGATCTGCTGGCAATGCTTCTACTACTTGGGGATTTGATAGCAGCCTTCAACTCCCTGAAGGGTGGTTCCAAAGAGGATGGAGCTCGATTGATAGATTGTTAGGTGCTGGAAGGTACCTTATAGATCATCGGGTCCAGTCCCTCTGCACTAAGCAGGAAAAGACTACTGGGGTCAAGTGGCCCCAGTGAGTTGACTGTCCAGTCTCCTTTTGAAGATTTCCAGGGTAGGTGACCACCACCACTGGAGGGAGTTTATTCCACAGTCCGGGCACCTTGACTGTGAAGGAGTTTTTCCTGGAATTGAGCCTGAAGTGACCTTCCAAGAGTTTGTATCCATTGCTCCTGGTCTTCCCCGGGGGTGCCCTGAGCTGACTGTACCACCACTGGAGAGAGTTAATTCCACAGTCTGGATACCCTGAGTGTGAAAGAGTTTTTCCTGGAATTGAGCCTGAAGTTGCCTTCCAGAAGTCTGTATCCATTGCTCCTGGTCTTCCCCAGGGGTGCCCTGGTGAACAGTTGTTCACTGAGTTCTTGATGTACTCCTCTGATGTAGTGGTAAGCCACTACCAACTCCTTTCTCAGCCTTCTCTTCTGTACGCTGAAGAGGCCCAAGTCCCTCAGCTTCTCCTCATATGGCTTGTCTTGCAAGTCCCTGATCATACAGGTGGCTCTTCTCTGGACCCCCTCGAGTTTGTCCACATCCTTTTTGAAGTTCGGCTTCCAGAATTGGACACAGTACTCCAGCTGCTATCTCACCAGTGCGGAGTACAGTGGGAGTATCACTTCCTTAGTGTTGGATGAGATGCAATGGTTAATGCATGCCTGCGTGTTGTTTGCCCTGCTGACCACAGCATCACGCTGCCAGCTTATGTTCATGCGATGGTCGATCACTACTGCTGGGTCCCTTTCGGCTGTGGTGCAAGTCAAATTGTCATCCTGAGCCTGTAGGTATGTTGCGGGGAGTGTTTGTCCCTAGACGGAGCACCTTACACTTCTGAGTGTTGAACTTTGTCTGGTTCTAGTCTGCCCAACTCTCCAGCCTGTCCAGGTCTGCCTGTATCTGCAACCTATCTTCTGGCATGACTATGCCCCGCCATAATGTGGTGTCGTCCACAAACTTGGCCAACGACATTCAAATCATTGATAAAGATGTTGAAAAGCACCAGTCCAAGCACAGACCCCTGAGGGACACCACTGGTCACTTCTAAACTGTTCTCAGTGGTGGCAGATGACAACAAGGAGCACTGGTCTCAAGTTGCAGCAAGAGAAATTTAGGTTGGCTATTAGGAAAACCTTTCTCACTAGGAGGGTGGTGAAGCACTGGAACAGGTTACGTAGAGATGTGGTGGAAGCTCCATCCTTGGAGGTTTTTAAGACCTGGCTAGGCAAAGCTTTGGCTGGGTTGAACTAGTTGGGGATGATCCTGCTTTTGAGCAGGGGGTTAGACTAGAGCAGTGGTTCTCAACTTTTTTGTACCAGGACCCATTTGTAAACATTGATGGCTAGTCCCAAGACAGCTCCCTGGCCCTGCTGGTGCCCCTCACTCCCATCCTTCTCCTCCTAGGCCACAGCCCCCGGTGTGTGGGGCTGAGTGTGTGGGGCAGAGGGAGGAGTGGGTTATGGGGAGGCATATGACTCCCCAGATTTGTGCCACATGTGGCTGCAGCCTCACCAAACCAGCATGGGCAGGAGGTGCCTCCATGGCCCAGCAGGTGGGTCCCAGCACAGTGGGGTGGATCAGGGCAGTGAGACTAATTACTGCTGCTGCCATCAATCTGGTGCCAGCTGCAGCACCAGCAGCACGAGGAGTAACGGATCGGGGGGGACACGCTACGCTGCCCTTGCCTCCTCCCACCACTGGCTACTTGCGCACTGGGCCATAGCTCTACCCGCTTCCATGATCTGGTGGCCAGCAACTAGTCTTGTTGCCCTGCTCCACCCTCCAGCTCTGGGACCCACCTGCTGGGCCATGGAGGCGGTTCCTGTCCATGTTGGTCCGGCCAGGCTGCAGCCCCGTGCTCTCACAAATCTGGGGGGAGACATGTGCCCTCTGTCTGCACCATAGACTTGTGGGGAACAGCAGGAGCTGCTTTCCACCCTGTGTGGCTGCCACGTGCATGTGTGCACACATGCATGCACGTGGCACCCCCTGTGTCCCACTCCCCCAGCCCTAAGTGCCCCTGGCAGGGAGTGGGGAAACCCACTCTTTCCAGCATTTTTCTGATTGTTCATGGCCCTTTCAAATATTCTTGCGACTCCCCCAGGTTGAGAAACACTGGACTAGATGACCTCCTGCGGTCCCTTCCAACCATAAACTTCTGTGATTCTATGAAAGCCCTCGAGGCACGGGCTTTTCCACTTGTACTGTGGCTCTGCTGGGCTGTGAATGCCCCAGTCTCATCTCCTCACCAGTCAGCCTGGAACACAACTGTGCAGACCCTGGTTGGGGCACCGGGGCAAGTTCATTCCCCTCTCCTCACCCACCCCTCTGTGGCTGGGGGGGGTGGGCTGGCAAGGGGCAGGGCTAGGGTGTTTGCAACCTGGCAGAGCTGGAAGGTGTGCACAAGCATTCCCCACCTTCTGGCTTTGGCCAGTGCAGGCATCTGAGTGAACGTGCATTCTGTTAGTTAACGGTCCATCTGTGGAGGTTAAAAATTGCATAGATTGAATCATTTTCACCTCAGGCTTTTTGACTGTCAATACCTAGCCTCAGAGTACAGGGCAAGCTCCTGTACTCTAAGGAGCTTGCCCTAAACTGGATTGGAATTTGTGACAAGGATAACAGGCATTAGCCAGGAGGTGACAGTTGTAAGAATTATGCTTTTAAACATGGAGCAATAGTGTATTATTTTAATAGCTACTTGGCTTACAAATCATCTTTTTTTTCTTTTTTTTTTTTAATTTCCCCTTGCTACTTGCAAGAAATCCAGTGAGGCCAGTTTTCATTGTCAGCTGTTATAGCTCCAGTCCAGCTGTGGAGGTTAAAATCCAGCAACCTATCTGTGCATTTTTTAAGGGTGACTGTTTTATGTTTCTTGGGTTGTTAGGTGATGGCTTTCTTGTCTTGTTCAAAGTCTTTCAGATTCTGATACTAGAGAGAAGCTTCCCCTTGGTGTTACATAGTGAATTTCTGAAGCAAAATACAATAAGTACAGTCACAATTTTGCTAACAGGTATTGTTTGGAAAGCTCTATGCAGTTTTGCTGGTGATGTCTGGCCAAAGGAAACGAAAGAACTGAAAAATGATGGCAAAATAAGGGTGTTAAGATGTGTTAAAGTCAGAACTAAAACAAAATGGTAAAACCTGAAAGAGAAAATACAAAGTACGAATGTTCTCATCCTAAACCATATGAGTGGTGCTTAATAGCATTGCCTGTTTTTTCTAAATCCACTTCTCTGTTTAATTTGCTTTGATAGGATTTATAACACATTTTTAAAAACTACTTTTCCCCTCTTATATGAAGGGTTTTTTTGCTGCCACTTTTTATTAACAATGCAGATCACATTTCTGCAATATGCATGAAGCATGTGTATTTGTGTTTAAAAAATCATCACTCCTTTGTGATTTTTCTGTTTTGTAACTACTGGTATTCAGGATTCGAATTATGGGAAGGGTTTGGGGCAGGGGAGGGCTGAACCCCCCCCTCATAAGAGCTTAATGCCCCTGGCCTGCCCTGCACCTTTCTAAACAGCTCAGGCGGTGGTGGCTGCTCCTTCCAGCTGCCATTGCCACAGACCGCCCCCAGGAGTCAGAGTGTAATTCAAACCCTGCTGGTATTTCAAGGGAACTGAGAAGAAAAAGCCTGTCCCACATGTTGTTTTTGTTTGTTTGTTTTAAAGGTCACAGGTTCAAGGCTGTATGATTGGAGTCTGCAAGGATACATAGCCATAGAATCTCTCTGGAAAGATGGTCCTAAAAAGAAGAAATCTGGAAAAAAAGGAAGTGAAAAGGTAGGTGACCTAAGGAAATTAATTTCCAAAATATCTGACACTTCAAAGTCACAAAGCTTGTATTTGGGATGATCAACTTTCATTTGTTTGTTTTTTAAATCAGTACAGCAGAACTATTTTTAATTTGTACCATTTTTCAAGGCAGACAATGTAATAGTCTCTCTCTAAATTCTGAGAAAATATTAAGTTAGCTCAAAATGCTAGGCTTCAAAATTGTGTGGGTTTTTAATTTTTTTTTTTAAGCCTTAGCTTAAGGATGTATAAAGAAGTGGGATGTATAGTGACTGAATGATACTGATCCACTTTTTTGAGATCTCTTTTTTGTGCTGAGCAGAAATTTTTATTACCCTTCCTACAGGTAGGAGACAGCTTCATATTTCTAGTGGAGGGTATTCAGAGCAGATGAAGGAAGTTGTAACTTCTCATGCATCAGTGCAGGCTCCTTAGTGAAGGATATTGCCTGAAAAAGTCCAGACAGTTATTTCCAGAGGGAAGCATTACCCAGAAATCTAATTGTATGTGATAAGTCTGCCTTACACAGACACCTCTTAGCATTAGATAGCATACCAGATGCTGGCTACAGTCTGTGCTGTGGGGGAGGGGAGGGGGGAATCCCTGCTTGAGCAGGGAGTGGTGGGGGGTGGGGAACAGGGGAAAGCCAGGCAGAGGGGCGGGACCAGCCCTACTCTGGAGCAGAGAGCCCTGCCCAGGGCTGCAAATCATCTGGGATGCTGGGGGACTCTGGTTTAAATTAAACCAGGAAGGGGTCCAGGGGACACATTGCATAATGAGCTAAATCAGTTAAGTCTGATACTGTATTCAACCAGGTTTATGTCAAACTGGTTTGAGCCATTTTCAAACTGATTTATGTGCACTTAACATCTGTTCTGTTACAGGTTTAACCAGTTTGCTGATCACTTAAATCGGTTTATGTGTAATGTCTGTCCCTAGCCCTGATGTTAGAAATTATTGCTAGCCAGCCAGGTGGCTTAGGCAGGATACAGTGGAATGCAGAAGGCACAGCACAAGATGATCAGAAGCTACAACACATCTGGAGCAACACCATCTTGTGTTTTGGACATCTAAAGTCCTTTAACATGTGGGAGCATGTGCTGTTGTTGTTGTTGTTAAACATTTCATTGCACTTTCAACTCAGGGAGAAACCAAAGCAAAAACAATATGAATAAAAAGCCACCAGATTTTTCCAGTCACCAGAATGTGTATCCAAAGGTGTGGAGGGGGGAGGATAAAGCTTCAGAGTAAATTTGAGGGATAGACTGCAAAAACTGAAAAAAGTCGTGTTTTAGCGAGGATGACTAAAGCCACAACATACAAATGTTCCATCTACACCACTCTTCTGGTAGAAAGCAAAAGTGTGCAGCTATTCATGTTGGGTTTTTTTCAGAGCAAAATGGCCACTCTGGAAGAAAAATAATCTGGGAACAACCAGAGTTAAATTGCCCTACGAAGTTTCTCCTGGAAGACTCCCATGTCTTCCTGAGACTGCACTCTTCTGAGGCAGCTCAGAGGAGTGCAAGGAGTGCGGCTATTCTGCTGGGAACAACTGATAGTCAGGATGAGGGTGGGGAGCTCTCTCCCAGGCCTACAACCCTCCTGGGTCTGTGGCAGCTGCTGCTTTTCAGCAACCGCCATCTGCTACTTGATGGCCTGTCCCCTTCACAGGCAGGGGAGAGGACAGGCTGTCAATGGAGGGTCTGCTTAAGGGTGGCAGTGGCCCAGGAGAGCAGCCCTCTTGTACTCCCTAGCTAGAGAGCTTCCCTGTGAAGCCCTTCAGCTATGGGGCTGGAGGAATGATTGTAGTCCAGCTCCCAGCCTATTTTTCTACCAGAAGAAATTTCTTTCAGTAGAAATGAACATCTGTACACAGCCCAAATTGAAAAAAACATACTGAGAAAATGAGAGAAAAGCCATTTTCACTCTGCTGTGCTTCCCCCATGAAAAAAGACATTCTATGTAGCATTGTTCCATTGTGAAACAGTTATAAACACATTTTTTAAGTTGGAAGATGGATTTAGTCATCAAATGACTTACCATATTAGCCAGGTCTTAAAAAGAAAGCCTATGGTAATGTCTGGTCAGCATTATAAAACTAACTTATAAGCAAGGCAGTCCATCAGAACTAAACTATTGTGATTTAGAACGTACTACACTATAGATGGATCTAATTGTCTTAAAGAGTTTCATAAATTGGTTCCCAGAGACAGCATAGGCTCATGCATTGTAGGCTGGACTTTTTTCTTTTTTTTTTTTTTTTTTTAATACACTGTCTTGGGGCAGGTATACCTTAGAAAAGGTTTGCTGATATGGCTCCAGTGCAAGTGAGGGAGAAAACGCACAGTGCATTAGCTACTTTGCAGTGTGCATACTTCTATTCTGCATGAAATGAAGAATAACCCATGGTAGCTTGTCCCTGTTTCATTGAGACAAGCTACCATGGGTTAACTTTCATTTACTGCAGAGGGATAGCATGCACATTGGCAGTTGTATGAGAGTTGCTGATGCACTGTAAATCCCTGCCCTTGGTTACCTTGTGCTAACTTGTTTGTTTGTGCCTACTTCCAGGCATATTGCAAAAAGCATGCCCCTAATCAACGAAGCACTCAAACTGTAAAAAGACTTGAGTGGTGACCTGAGCTAAACCTTTACTTAAAGGTGTACTAGAAGAACCATGGTATACCTGTGTTCAAAACCTGTTACTAAATCATTTGTCTTTCAGTTATTTGACTAATGATAGCAAGGATTTTTCTTTGTGAAATTCTAAACTCTAGCTTATAGGCCAGGTACAGACATTACACTTTTAACTGTATAAGTAACTGGAAACCAGTTTGTATCCACAACAGAACAGAAGTTGGGCTCACGTAGACTGGTTTAAAAATGGCAGAACCCAGTGTGAGATTTCCGCTCTCCCCCTTCCCGAAGGTAAACGTGCATTTGGTTTGCTATTGATCTAAACTACACCGCTCACACACAACTGTGTAACTTCAGTTGATTCTGCCTTGGGCTTTTTGATTGTTTGTACCTAGCCATGATGATACCTATGATACTATGATAGTGGAAATGTTATAGTATGGCGCATATGATTATAATGCACAATAGTTACAAACAGGTTGCATGTATGACCAAATGTTGCCATGCTTTGCTCTTCATGCATTTGCTATAAGCGTTTCCTTGTCTCTATTTACATGAACTGAGTTAGAAGCCTACTAACATTATCTTGGTGTGGAAATGATTTGCTGGATATTCTTGACTTCTGTTAATTTGATATATTTTTTTAACTTGCTCAGGAAAGATAGGGATTCCAGGATATTCCTAACAAGGTACTAATGCTGCAATACTTCCTGATGGTAAAATGGATGTAATTGATTTTCACTGCTGTTTTGTCCTGTGTTATGTAAAGTAAACACCAAACAAAAAAACAGCCCTTCCCTTTGTTTTGCAGTTCCTTTCTGCAAAATAGTTTGCCTGTAGAAGAACCAGAATCTGGCCTCTTTTCCTCTTTAGGATAATTCAAGTCACTTGTGAACTTCCCAGTTTCCCATACTGGAGTCTCTGCTTTAAGATGAGCAGTAAGCCAGATAGCTCTTTCAGATCAAGAGATATGCAAGAACCAATGACTGCCACGGTGGGTTCATGTTAGGGCAAGTCAATACTAGGCATTTTCTGGCACAGCTGTGTCACTCAGGGTTGTGAATATCTTTAAGTTCTGATTAGCTGTGCCAGCAAAGCCTGTAGTTTAAATGCAGTTATGCTGGACTTGGTTTTGCTCAGGGAGAATAGCTTTTTATACAAAACAGTTTGCTGCTAAAGCTATATTCATGTTGGTATGCAGTACTGGTAGTCCTATAGAAGTAAAGGGCCCTAGTATATAGACTTACCCAAATTTTCTTTCTAAAAGAATAAGATAGTAGCATCTGGAGGGAGGCATGGCATCCACGGGCAGAACCAGGATCAAAGATGAGGGTGCGGCCACATACCCTTCAGCTGCCTGATGCATGCTCAGTGAAGAGAGCTCATTGTGCATATGCCACACAGTCAAAGGGGTGTGGTCACAGTCACTTGTTGCAATCCTGGATGCCAGTGAACTCTCTCAGCTCACTGGCATGCCAGTGTAGCCCCTGCCAGAGTTCTGCATGTGCTGTGTGCCTTATGGGCTCACTGGCAGGCACAGGTCTGCCTAAAGTCTCTGCTTTCAAGCAGCTCTAGAGTCTACTGCTCTTCCCCTTCATTCTTCCTGAATTCAGCAGCAGGAGTAAGGGTGGCAGGGAGGGGGTGTCGCAGGGCACCTTGGTGCTCTGCTCCTAGAGAGGAGGAACTGCCAGGGAGAGAGCCCTGGCAGGACACTAATGAGCACAGCTGCAGGTTGCCGGGGCAACTAAGGAGGGTCAGCTGGCCAGAAGGGGGCAGGGCCTGGCCCTTATAAAACCCAGGGTGGAAGCCAGGCTGGCAGTTCCCTGCCAGCTGGCAGAGGGGCAGGAGCTCCTGGAGCTAGGAGGCGAGAATCATAGGAACCGCCCTAGCTGGGTGAAGGATGGCAGCTCAGAGAGGTTTGAGCACCATGGTTCTGCCAGGAGGTTTTATGTTTGAGTTATAGCCAGGAGGCTTGAGTTTGTTTGGCTTTGATATTACACCGGTGGTTTGGGTGAGGCTATAGGGGTTGGAGGAGGCCTCATAGGGACCCACAGGGGGTGGGGCCCTAGCGCCAGTGAGGGCGCAGTATTCTCAGGGGGAACCCCAGTGGTATGGGAACCCCGGCGTCAGTGAAGGCGTAGCGCTGGGGAGGGCGCAACTTGCGGGGTGCGTAGACCCCAGCCCCAGAGAGGGGCGGCTTTGAGAAGCCCCAGCGCGGGCACGACGCGCCCCAAAGAGGGGGCAGTGTTATGAGGAAGCCCAGTAGGGGCACAGCAAGCCCCGGAGAGGGGGCAGTGTTATGAGGAAGTCCAGTGCGGGCGCGGTGAGCCCCTGAAGAAGGGCTAGTGCTGCGACAAACCCCGGAGCAGGGTAGAGTGCTGCGGTTGCCCCGGCAAGAGGGGGTAGTGGCACGGTGAGCCCTGGGAGAAGGGGGCAGCAGCGCGGTGGGCCCGAGAATCAGGGGGCGTTGCCGAGAAGCAGCCAGAATGGGTGCAGAGAGCCCCAGACGGGGGGCTGTATTTTAGAAGCCCGAGTTCGGGCGACATTGTAGGAAAAGCCCCAAGAGGGGGCACTATTGTAAAGGCCCCAGACGGGGCGACACTATAGAGAAGGCCCCAGAAAGGGGCAACATTACGGGGAGGCCCTGAGTGGGCTCGGAGAGCCCAAGAGAGGGCGAGAGTACGTAGAGGAGGCCCGAGAGATGGGCAGTATATATAGAGAGAGACATACTAGCGTCTATCCCATCAGCGAGGCTTGGGGCGTGGTATTAGGGGTGGCAGGAGCCACGCGTAGCCCATAAGGCTAAGGGGGCTGGGGAGCGGAGACCCCCAGGGGGTCCGGGAACACACGGGGACAGATGTCCCTGCTAACCATGCCCAAGGAGACGTGAGGCAGCCTCCCAAACTTACTGAACATCAAAGATGTGGCGGGCGAGAATAAGAGGGTGCCCTTGGGCCGACTTGGCATGGTGAGGGGGCTGTAAGGAGAACATGGCCCTCCTGAAGGACCCCGCCGTGACAAGGGGGAATAATCAATGATATCATGCACTCCCTGAGCTCATTGAAAGCAGGGGCCAAGTGGTGGTGGTAGTGCTGCTGCTGTTACTACTGCTCATGCACTCCTTTCCCTTTCTGCTAAATTCAAGGAGAGGGGAAGAGCAAATAATAGCAGACTCTGAAAGCAGGGATTCTGGGCAGACCTCAGGCTGCTGAGCTCTGAGAGCTTGCTGCATGTGTGGTGCACAGCCAAATGGGGGTGTGACCACACTGCTGCACTCCCTCTCGTTCTGCTCCAAGGGCATCCATCTTTTCTTTTTCCTGCTCTTCATTTCCACCCCTCCTCCCTCCCTCAGCAACGAATTGGGGAAATAAGTACATGTAAGTGGAATGGTCTCCCTTTTAAAGCCATACTATTATTTAGAGATCAAGCATGATTTAATGATCCAGGTATGCAGTTTTTGCTTTATTAATGTGTAGTCTGTTGACTGCTGAATCAGATTACTGAATAAATGCTTCAAGGTCAGGTAATAAAGGTGCAGGGGGAAATCACAGGATTGGTTAGTCATGCTGGTCATGTCTTAAATTAGATTGCAATGCCTTTGGGATAGAAGAATGTCATCTTATGTTTTTATAAGGCTCCTTAGCACTGTTGGTTCTTTCTTGGGGGGCCTTTTAGGGGGCCTCTTTATGTGGACCTCCATTTAGAGGTTTGCAGCCATAGATACCCACCTTGTAGAGTCCTTGGCTAGTGTCTTGCAGATGAATGGTCACTTTGTTCTGCACATATCACATTGTCCATTTAAGGTTGTCTTCTACCTTTTTGCCACCAGTTTACCTTACACTGCCTACAAATATACATTGTCAGTTGGACCTCTCAATGCGTCTAACCTACTAGATGAAAATGATGAATTATCTGCTACTAGCTGAATTCCATAATCTCTAATGCTTTTTCCGTTGGTCACATGCCCCATCTGTCAGTTTTAAGATTCCTGGATGGCACTATAGCACCAACTACAGTAGGGTGGTAACTTCTTCATGTGTGTTCATTTCTCACAGGATCATGAACACATGCCAGTTGTAAGTTTTCAAGAGTGGAGTCCCGTTTTGGTGATTGCTTTTTCCCCAGATGCTTTTGTTCTTATTATTGGATTTCATTATCCAGTCTTCTGTGTTGATTCCTACATAGTAATAGTTCATTTGCTGCATAGTTGTTCCATTCACTTTAACATAGCTACTGAGAAGTTGTAATGTAGATGCCACGTTCTTTTTATTCCAGAGTTTCATTCTGAAGTGACAAAAGCATGGATTCTTGTACCCACTCATTAAACCCAGCTTTTGGTGCAGCCAGACAGTTAAAAACTTGCATAACATGGCAAATGTATTTCTTCAATTACAAACTCTGGTATAATCTCAGTCTTGTCTTCCTGCCCAACCAGTTTCCCTTTGGTTTTATATATGGACTTATTGTGCTGTCAGCCACACCTCAGTTTCCACCAGACACTGAGTCAGACAGTCTGTCACTCTTGTTGAATCAGTTAAAATAAACACAAAAAAGCTGTAGGTCACTACTAAAAGCACCTTAACACACTATTTCACAATCTCCTTAAAGGGATTAATTTTTTCAGTCCCTGTTGTTTTTCTTGTATTTGTACCCTTTCTCATTCTATGCCAGTTAGCACTATGGATTTGCTGTGCACTTATCTTTGTGACTGTCATCCTTCCAGTTGTTTAAGCAAATAAATAAAAGAGAAATCCATGTAATTTATTCATTTCTGGTTTCAATCTGAGTTTTGATAGAAACCATCTGTATTTACTGATACTGTATATGGACAGTATTTTATTTAAATATTTGACTGTTTGGATACTCCAGTAAGCATTTGCCAGCAACAGAATGTTTTCAAGTTGAAAAATCATTTGATTTGTTGCAAGTGTCTGTTCCTTATGCTCAAACAGCTTCCAGAGCCAGGCTCATTGGGAATGCCATCAAAAACAAATTAATGACTGGCACTCCTAAGTCTGGCTAATGTGGAGATGTTGTTATCCTCTCTACTGGTTAGGTCTTTATAGTCAACAACACATTTTGTACACTATAAAAGTATACTTTAGGTGTTGAGCATTTCATCTTTTTTTTTTTTTTAATCAGTTTACAATGTATTATAAAACTTCTCATATTTTTAAGTACTTGTGAAACTTGTCTTGAGCAGCCACTTTTAAGAGACTAACAAAATCTGGACATCTAGTATGAGTGATTAAGGGCTAAATGATAGAAATGTCACAAATGTTGACTTACTACCTAGCTACCCTCCTAATATTAGTTAGGTAAGGCAATGTAGGAAGGGGTTAACCTGCAAAACTCACTGTGGCTTTTGTACATGATCCTCAGGCAAAGTTTGTATGTACCTTGGAGGGGTGAGGAAGAAAGAATAAAATCCATAACAAAATGGATAGTTTTATATACAGCATAAAGCATAGGGTAACATTTTCAAAACTACGCAAGTTTAATATTTCTAAAGTGATGTAAGCACTGAGGAATACAGGTCTTCTTGAAATTCATTGGGGCTTAAGTTCTTAAATGTCTGTGTCACTTCTGAATGGGACTTTGGCACTCCTGAAAACTGCTTGTTTTGCTCTTGTTCAGAAAAGTTGTGATAATGCTGTTTCAGAAATGATGAAATTGTGTAATCTCTTTCCAATTCTCTCTTTTTCCTCCCATTTCTCTGTCATTTTCAAACTAATAAAAATACCTCCAAAATAGGCAGCACTTTTGATGTTGATCAAATGGAAAAGGGCAAGTTAGGTAACACCGTTTTGTTTTCTTCCTTCTGCAGGAGATACTGTAAACAGCAAAAAGCAAAACAAAAAGTAAATTATTAATCTTTAATACTTTTTTCCTGTTTTTCCTATTTCAACTCTTTCTTCTGAAAGATGTCAGGTCTGATGACCGAACTGACAGAGAATCTGTGCCTCAGAATTTTCCACTAAAACAAAAGATCAGAATATTTCCATGCTCCGGTTAGGTTTTCTCAACAGATGCTGGAGTGGAACAAGGCTTGGCCATTTGTGAGACCAGTTTAGAAAAGAAAAAAGAAAAGTCATAGGTTTTGTGACTTTGGTTCAAACAAAGTAAGCAAACTGAGCTAAACATTTGGAAAAAGCCCACTTTTGGAAGCTTTGTATAATCCTGACAGTTGGCTATATTGCTGCTTCCTCTTTCTGTATAGAACCATTCTGGTATCAAGTGTTTTGCTTTTTAAACTGTGAGTTTTATTTATTTATTTTTATAATTGTCTCTAGTGGGTTATGGAATAGAGAAAATCCCACACAATTTACTGATTCGTTTTGATGCACTGTCTGGGGGAGTAGTTAGCTGATTGCACGATTTCACAATGATTACACACTTAATTTATACAACACAATTTTATTTTAAAACTCTTTGCTACGTATATAACACTGCTTAGCTTTAAGAAACACCACAAACATTAAAAACACAATAATTACATGTATCAGAAACAATGCTCCGAATGCACTTCCTTCCCAAACAATGCTATAAGAATTAGTGTTACAAAAACAACTACAATTACAACTAAAACTTAAATTTGAATCAATACTATTATTTTTCATAATATACTTACAATCCTAGAATTCCGAGAAGCCAAATACCAAAATATGGTTTCATTCCTCAGTAGTACGATTTAATGGGTTGGCCTCAGTAGTACGGTTCAATGGGCTCGCCTCAGCAATACAATTCAATAGGCTGGCCTCAGCAATACGATTCAATGAGCTGGGCTCAGCAGTGATAGGACTAAGTCCCCTTCCTTCAGTCCCTTTCGGGCGCTCTGCAGCTTCAGTGTGAACTAAGAAATTCGTGTTCACGGAGAAGTTGGGTCAGGTGATCAGTCTGTTCCGGGCTACACTTGCGATTCTTCCTTCATTGTTCTGCAAGTGAAGTCACCTCCAAATTGGGACAGTAAGTTACAGGTTTTTATTGAGTGAGCTGCCGTCAGTGGGCTCCTCCTACTCAATTTGTCACTACTCCCAAATTTGGGCTCGGATCTTACTCAACAGATTTTTTTGAAATTACCTTTGTTGAGCATTTTAAATTGTTCTTGGGGAGACTTCCATATCACTGTAAATACCCTTTTCTTACCAATTTGGTTAAAAGGCCCTAGGCTTTGATGTCTCGGAATTCAGGATATTTGCTCTCTTTGTAAAAGACTTCTAAAGATACAATTTAAATTAAGGCTTTAAGTGAAGTCAGGACATTTTTCACATAGTCCCAAAAACAATGAGCTAGATAAGGAGATAAATCCTATCTTCTTCCTGAAACTGGCTAATGGGCAACCTTTACAAACATTCAAACTATTTCATTCAATATGACAATAATGATTTAAAGTCTCCCTTCTTTGGACCTTGGCATCTGGTGCATAAACTGTCTTGTGTCTTATTTTTAACTGCCTACTCAAATATTGAAGGTTTTGAGCAAATGTGGCCTGTGAACTCAGGTTTGGTTCAATATTACATTGAAGTGAAATGGTGTTCCTTCATCCTAAAGGATCCAAAAGCACTTTTTATTGTTTTTATAGATATAGATGTTTTAGAGCCCGTAAGATTTGTCACCCATGGACTGTGGTTGATATTTAAGGGTACAGTACATTACTAGCCATAGTATTTGGATGAAACTACCTACAACCATTCAAATACTTCATTATAAGGTAGGCTTGATTTGGCAAGTGGAACTCTGCCTTCAATCAGTGCCCCAGCTCATTGTGTGGAGCAGGGGTAGGCAACATTTTTTGGCCGGAGTGCTGAAAAACACCACAATGCCTACCTTGGAAGGTGCTGGAGTGCTAGCATGGCAGAAAAACAAAATGAGGGCAAGGGGTACATGGCAGGATGCCCTGCTTGTGCCCTTGCCCCACAGCCCGGGCTCTGTGGCTGCCAGCTCCCGTGGTTCTGGGTAGCAGCGGGAGCCCGGGCTGCTCCCAGCAGGACTTGCAGCGTCCCAGCTGCCTCCTGGGAGCAGCCTGGAATCCCGGCTGGCAGCAGCTCCCCAGAGCCAGGAGCTGCGCAGAGCTTTGTAGCCAGCCCAGGCTCTGGGCAGCTGCAGCGGGCAGAGTGCAAACAGCTGCGCCGGGTTCAACACCTCTGTGCCGGGGGTGGGGGAGAGACCAGGGCTGCGCTGCCTCAGGCCCCGCCCGCTCCAATGTGCAGGTATACGCATCAGTGCGGAGCTGATGCTGGAGCCTGGCACAGCTGTTTGGAGCCTCCCGGCTGCAGCCAGCCCTGGCTCTGGGGTGCTGCTGCCAGCCAGGATCCCGGGCTGCTGCCAGCAGGCAGCTGGGACACTGCAAGCCCTGCTGGGAGCAGCTCGGGCTCCATCACTGGCAGCAGCTACCCGGATCCGGAGCTGGCTGCAGCGTGCCAAGCAATATGGCCTCGCATGCCGCACTCGGCATGCATGCCTGGGGTTGCTGACCCCTGGTGTAAAGGCTACCTTTTATATGAAATGCACTTCAAATTAAATTTAAGTGCATTTCATACAAAAGTGCCTTGAGTCCTGTTGGTTAGAATATCTGTTTTATTCCCAGTGTCAGTTCCAATAATTTCATTCGGATTGTCCATACATTTTGCTTTTCAAAAATAAAAAAGTAAAGGAGGTCAAACTATGCCAGGGTATTATGTGAACAACTTTTTAGTTGATCTATTCAGGGCTGAGCAGTGGTTGAAAATAGCCTTATAGCAATCATATGAAAAACTGAAGCTCTCTATTGACAAATTTTGAAGTGTATTGCATACCCAGGAATCTGATAATTTTCTGAATTCCAAAAAAAATATGTAGTAGTGTTCTGGGTTGGTGGATCTTATTTTACATATTTAAATAAAATTGCACCTATAACAGCAATACAGAAAGCCATCCATTTTGATTGGAGGGAGGCAGTACTTTTCAAACTAAGTCTAAAAGATGCTAAAATGCACACTACTCAAGTACTGAATGAATGTTGAAGTAGTGTGCATTTCTGCTTGATACCTGTTGCTGAAATTTATTTCTGCTGAAATCCATTTCACATCTGTTGTGGTAATTCATTTCTGCATGATCTCTGTTGCTGAAAATGGACGTTGCCTTTGTGCCATCATAACAATTGTTATGGTGGTACAAAGGCCAGGCAAACAGACATCCGCGCCCGTTGCCAAGCTTGAAATGTCCCAAATTGTACCCACGACAATGAGTGGTATATATTTGTGCTGCTTCTTTTGCAGCCTGTTTGCTTTATTGCCAGAGAGCTTGGGCAACCCAGAGCTGCCCACTCTTTAGCATCCCTGAGCACGTGCTCTTGGGGCTTCAGGGGCCCAGTCCTATGCAACCTTGGAATCTCCAGGGTATGCAGGATTGGGCTCCTTAAATCTCCAAGAGTGCCTTTTTGAGTTCTCCCACTTACAGAAGTCTGCTTGCAAAGGGGCATCCCACTGATAGGTGCTTCAGGGTCCTAATCCTGTGCATCCCAGGAATCCTCCTGCAGGGGGATTCCCAGGGTGTGTGTTTTGGGCTGCTGCATTTATTTGGGGTATGTTAATGAAGTAATCCTTTTTTTTTGTGACAGTTGCAGTCCCTTGTTACATGGCAGACATTCCAAAGAATTTTGCAACTGCAGAAAGAATACATTATAGGGAATGTAAGCAGCTTAAATGCACTTCCGAGCAAATGTAGCAAAGCATCATATGGGAGAGACGTTCAGATAGATTTAAGTAGGAGTATTTTAATAAAAATAAATGAAAAGCTTAACACTTGGAAACTTGGAGTAGCAAGTGCTTGACTGGTCTTATTTTAATGGAAGTACTTTTATCAAAACTTATTTGAAACTACATTCATGTATGCTTCAGGGAACATTTTTGTTTTGACAGGGGAAGGGAGAAGATACTCTAATAAGCTTTTATTTTACCTTTTGGTTCCTGTATTTTTCCTGCAGAGAAGATATGAGAACTCTTCAAAATGTAACATATAAAAGGGGTCTATTGTATGCATAAACACACAAGTCTGGGAATGTAAAACGGCAGTTATAATTTGGGAAATCCTGTGGCTCAGTTGTGAATGTAGGCAAAAAGGAGTCAGTCAAAGAATCTTTTTGAACTACTGTTCTTTCAAATCTAAATGTTGAACCAATAACAGGAAGACTAAAGCCTAGAAATTCTTTGAGAACCATTCATGTGTGTGTGCCTATTACCAAGTCAGATTTATTTTCCAAGAATTCATTGCTTTAGATTTTTGAGAAGCAGTTTGCTGGAACAGAAGTGGTTACTATGGGTGTTTTGGTTTAAATGATATCCATTTTCTTTTAGAATGATGCAGATGGTGACAAACCAGTGGAAATACATGCTCCTTCAGATGCAGAAAGAGCCATGAAGTAGAACGTGCTCCATAATTTTCTATCAAAACAGGTAAAGGACAAAAAAATTAATATTAATATGTGGTAACTGCAGCTAAGTAATTTTTGCTCAAGATTGAACATGTCTAACTAGCAAATGCATGTCATTTCAGATTAATGAAGAGGCAGGGAAAAATAAGTGAGGGCATATCAGTGAATATTACAGTTTATTTAGAATGCCCAATAAATATATTGCTTAAGCAAGTTTGATTAGCAAATTAAAATTATATTTCTGCACAGCAATTTAGTGCAAGGAATCAAAGCGAGGTGTTTTCTGGTGAACAGAACAAGGAATGTAAAGTTGAGACGAGGTCTGTTTCTGACTTTGCTGCTAGCTCACCTTAGCCATTCAGTTTTTTGGTTCTTATATTTCAGGAATGGGGAAAAATACCTACTCATTTTAAAAAGCAGTTTTTAAGATTGGAGGCTGAAAAGTGTTGTATAACTGCTGAAGAGTGTTGTTTTATTTTGTTTTTTACCATTAATGCAGTTTACAGTGCAAAAAAGTTTTGGTTTTGTCAGCAGAACTGATGGTTTGGATTGGTGATGTGTTGGCAATCCAGCTGCCAGTTTGGATCGGTGATTCTGGATATATTTTCCAGTGGACTCATCTTTGCCACACATGTGGTTGTATTGTACTAAAAGTAATGCTGTAAAAATGACTAGGATTTTATGTTAATTTTATTTATGGTTGTTTTATATTAGATGTGCTTAGTTTTACAAATAAAACAACTTTTCCCTCTAACTGCCAACTCAGGCTCACCTTGGGGTGAGCTTTTCATGTATAAATGACTGTTTTTGCTGATGTGATTGAATGCGCCCATAGGAATAACAACGTGCTGCTTTTTTTGCCAAGTCACTCTTGCATATCTACCACTGTGCATCCTTGTATTTAATTACTATTGTTAACTTTAATTCTAAAGATATGTTGCCTGTCTGCTTAGCTATAGAAGTTAATTGCATCCATTAAAAATTGTCTTACTTACCTTTTATAAAATAGCTACATAAATAGAAATAAATTATATGAGAAAGGAGAGGTTTGTTTTGAACAAAAGCATCAGGAAAAACAAAAAGGGGAGGATTTGCAATTACCTCATTTGCTTGAATATAATGAGGGTTGTCTTATAGAACAAATACCATATTTGCTGAAGATACGACCCCCCCCCCATTAATTAGATTCTATATATGGAAAATTTAGAATGTTTTTAAAAATAATTTTCCAGGTATAGAATCTAACTATTGGAGATTTACCTTGAATTTGTCTCTCTCCCATTGCCACAGTAAGGAAAATAAATCTGGAGGTCAAGTAGCCCCTTCCTTTTGTTCTTGTTCTTGTCATGAGTCCTGGGATCCTCCAGAAAATTATATGCAGATGGAGGCACAAGGCAACCTGGTCTGGTTGCACCTCATGGAGGGTGGAGCCACACTAATTATATGCAGCAGGCTGAGATGAGACTGACGGAGGGATTCTGGGTGAACTGCTTGGGGTCCTGTTTGGTGATGTTTGCCAGGCATTTGAGGCTGGTGAAGAAACAGGAATCTTTGGAAATGGCGACAATAAGTGCAGCTCAGCTGTGGGGGTAAAGAGGAAATAAAAATGTATGCAGTGTAGTGGCTCACCATGACTTGCAAAAGAGTTGATGCTGAGAGGGGCTTGCACTGTGGGCAAGGGAAACTCTGTATCTGGGTCTATGAAGGCAGTTTTCTTATATAAAAAATAAATAAAAAAAAGTTCCTAGGGATAACTGTTCTGGTATGCTTTAGTACCTGCTGAGGTGTTGGGGCTTATGTAAATGGGAGATTTCTCCCTAGCTTGCTTCTGTGGCCATATGGCTAAGGGCAGGTGAAACTTGGGTGCATCTGAACCTCAAGCCTTTGGGCTTGGGCCTGCACGTAGGGTGCCTGCCAAAAGATTTTGGAAATATTTGAAGCCTCTGGTGGGGGTGAAAGATGTTTGCCACTTGTAGATCCACTTATGGTTCTGGACTGACTCACAGATTTGGACTTGATTTGGCTTGGAACATGAAAAATTTCTTTAAAAAAAAAAACCCAAAAAATGGTGGGCAGGATGTTTACAGTGCCTCCAAATACAGGATCTTAGTTATGCAATTTATGGCAATGCAGAATTGCTCTCAAGCTTTCTCCCAACCTTGTTCCTTTGGCCTTTTGGCAGGGGGTAAGCGAGACTATATAGCATCTGAATTTCAAGGCCTCCAGGCTTGGGGCTTGCAGGTAGGATGCCTGCCATGGATTTGGGAGTATTTGAAGCCCCAAGCTGAGGAGTCTGGGAGGTAGGATACTTGCCAGTGGTAGCAAAAAAAAAAAACAAAAACAAAAAAACCCAAAAAACCCCAACATGATGATGGGAACCTACCACAGTTGTCTTGAATAACTCAAGTGTAGCTAGAGGGTGAATGCCTGTTCCTTGCACTGTGGGCACACTGACCCTTGTGAGAATCTACAAATGCCTCCAAACATGAGGATCTCGGCTACACAATTTATGGCAATGGGGGATTGCTTTCTGGCTTTCCCCCTAGCTTGCTGCTTTGGCCTTTTGGCAAGGGGCAAGCAAGATTAGGGGGCATCCGGACTCCAAGGCCTCTGGGCTTGGGGCTTGCACATAGGATGCCTGCCATGGATTTGGAAGTATCTGAAGCCCCAGATACTGATGAGTCTGGGAGGTAGGATACTTGCTGGTGGTAGTGCCACACAGACTTGAATTTAGAACTTAATTTGGAACTGATTTGGCCCTGGAAACTAAACTTTATTTTTTTTTTAAATCAGCATGTTTCCCCAGTATGGACCATATAGTCATGCTCAGTGTTGACTGCATTTAATCCATTTCATAGTTGGTTTCAGTTGTTGAGCATATGCTGCTTTTGGCAGTAATTTAATGATAGACAGTGTATTTAATTGGGTTTCCTTGTGTACCAGTGTGAGAGAAGAGGCTACCTTCCCTTCCCCCATGCTGATTGGGGCAGGTGGGGGGAACCTTATCTTGTATTTGAGTAAATGTAGTATTTTGCTCATTATGACTTGGGAAGGCGGCACAGTGCTACACAAATATTGTCTTTTGTGTAGACAAGAGGAGCACTTTCAGTTAAGGGCATGATGAGATCTGACTGTGATCCCAACTGTTGTACCTCCTGACTTGTCACACGTGCATGGAAGAAGGCACAATTATGGGATCAAATCTCAATCATGCATTATTGCTAGTGCAAGGGAGCCTTGGATTATGGGCTCCCCCTGCATCAGCAAGTAGAAAGCTGGTTGCTGATGCTCCTGTGGCACAGAATGTCAGTTGGCTTATAAGGCATCCCAGCTATGGGAGTGCACCGGAGTGTTGAACGGCTCCTATGCGCTCCCATGTCTGGGAGCTCCCATTAGCCTCAGGAGCCCTGTAAGGCCAATCAGTTGATCTGTACTAGCCACACATTAAATTTAAGGCACAATGGGGTTATTATATGTTTTATATGTAAAATAACTTTGTGGCTTATTTCCTGTTTTATTATGCCATCAATTGCATGGACTTGTGGCCAGGTTACTACTACTTAAGACACGATTAACTAGTTAATCGTGTCTTAAGCGTAGCACCTGCCAGGGGCCCTGGAAACAGATGGCACTGAATTGCCCTTCCAGTGTTCAAGATTTTTCGTTATATAAACAGACCTAATTTCAGCTGCTTTGATTGCCATCTGTGCTGAGGGGGTGGTGATTTATGATTTCTATTTGGATTAATGCCCATAGAATGTACTTGAGTCCAGATGTTAGTTTTGGATTTGGGTAATCCCAAAGGTTGGTGAGTAATGTTGTTATCTAGCAAGACGCATTTATTTCTGCTGGGTAGAATGCATATTTACATTTTTTGGCAACTGTAATTTCTTCTGGATCATGGTGTATGTGTGAGAGGTCACCCAGACCTTTGATGCATATGCCTGTGCAGAAGTACGGAGGAGTGGAGGTTGCCCAGACCTTCCATCCCCCTTTTTAGGCCATTGAGACAGAATCCAAAGACCAAACCAAGTCCAGACATTTAATGCCTCCATGGCTGTAGTCATATAAGCGTCTGGGAATCAAACCCCGGTCTCCTGTGTAGCAGACAGAAGGGCTGTACAAAATGGCACCGTTCAATTTTGACTTGCATTTCAACGGAACAGTGTTTCGTTTCAAGTTTGGATTTGAAACTGCTGTTCCGTTTTGTTTTAATGAAAGTTTCGCTGTTTCAACGTTTCGCCCATAGGCTATAATGGGGAAACGCGAAACAGCCTATAACTTTGTAATTTATGGCCTGATTTGGATGAAACTTGCAGGAATGGTAGCCTTTTCTGAGGGCATGAAGCCTGCCAAATTTCAAGGAGATACATGCAGGGGTTTCAGGAAACTGCATCTCAAATTTTTGAAAGCAAAAAAACTCGTGTCGTGTGTGCGTTAAGCCACAGCTGGGCCAAAACCGCAGGCATGCTAGCCCCTGCTGAGGCAACAAAACCTGCCAAGTTTCAAGGAGATAGGTGCAGGGGCTTGAGGGACACTGCTCCTCAAACTGCGAACAAGCAAAACTCATGACATGGGTGCTTGTGGGGCTGTGTCTGTCTTGGGGCAGAGGGGGATGAAAATTGCAGGCCTGGTAGGCCCTGCTGCAGCCACGAAGCCTGCCAGCTGTCAAGGAGATAGGTGCAGGGGGAGTCTGGGTTCTGGGGCAGAACTCATGACATGGGTGGGTAACTGTGTGCGTGTGGGGGGATAAGGTGTGCCCTCACTCCACTGACTGCAAGGCAGAAAGCAGGGCAGTTTGAACAATGCTGCCTTTTATGCAGTTTTTCCCCAGAGCACTGGGATTGGAAGGGACCTCAGGGAAGGATGACAGTCACTGGCCTGCTACACAGTCAATAATGAGAGCATTCCACCCACCCCTTCCCCCTCCCTCTTCTTAGTTTAGTTTCTGTTTCCTCGCAGGCAAGCCCAGCTTGAGGTTTGAAACTTGAAATGTTTTGAAAATCTCAAAATGTTTCGACTTGCCTTGTTTCGTTTTGAGGCTGTTTCAAAGCTCTGTTTCATTTCGATTTTGCTGTTTCAAGCTTGAAATAAGTCAAACCAGTGTTGAAACAAAATTGCTGGTGAAATTTCACACAGCCCTAGCAGATGGATTCTGCCACTGAACCACAGGGGACTTCATGCATATTTAAGCAAGTCACTGGGATTTTTTTTCATTATTATTAATTTCATCCCTTTTTTTTAAAGCCCCTAGCAATAATAAAAAAGTGAGTCTGGCTACAAATCTGAGGTAAAATCCAGCTTTCACTTATCTCTGTTTGTAATAGGATTGAGCTTGTCTAGTTAGCCCTGAATAATTTTGACATAAATGTCTGTAGACACTGTATAATACAATTTTCTCCTCTTCCAAAAAGGAGTAGTATAAACCTGCATAAGCATGTATATGACAGTCCCCAGGATGAGGGCATCTCACTTGAATTTTACTAGAGGTGCACTGGTACATCCGTCCAATATCGGATCGGTACCGACATAAAGAAAAATTTCTCTTTCGGATATTGGCCCGATGGGGCCGATAATTTGGCCAGTAAATGCCCGTGCTGTGCACAGCCATGGCGCAGCACTTGGGCAGCAAGGAGCACAGCCGGTAACATGGAGAGCTGCCTCCAAACTGATAGGTCTGTTGTGGTGGGAGGGAAGAGGAGTGGGGGGGCACAGAACAATGCCCCCTGCGGAGAATGGGGAAGGGGCAAGGGCAGGCGGCTCCTCCCACTGCTTGCGCCCCCAGATCTGTGTGGGGCAGGCTGCACCCGAGGCTCTTCTCAATGGAGGCTGGGCTTGGACTGGGTGCCAGTGGCACTGGTAGGATGCTGCATCCACCCCAAATTTTGCTGCCACTCTACTCCCAGTGTGACAGCCACCTCCTGCCCGGCATTGCCCCATCTCAACGTCCTACCTCCACCCATGTGGACAGAAGAATTGGAGCAGCGCCAGGCAGCTGGTGGTCACGGCATTGGGAGCGGAGTGGCAGCAAAATTTGCGGTGGATGCAGCATCCCCCCAGCGCTGCCAGCGCCTGCTTCGAGCGCAGTCCCTGCCAAGAGTCCTGCACAGCCCTAGCTGCAGCCTGCCCTACTCCATGCAGATCCAGGGGGCACACGCCGCTTCTTCCCCCACACCCCCGCCATGTCCTCCTGGGGTGCAAGCAGTGGTGGGAGCCACCCCCCCTGCCCCACCTGGGCGGTGCCTGCCCCTGTCCCCATCCCCTCCCTCACCGCAGGGGACCTCAATCTGTCCCCACCACACCCCTTCCACTCCACCAGACTTGCCAGCTGGAGGCAGCTGCATCGGAAATTGGATCAGTATCGGCCGATATGCCTCCTTAAATATGGGCTATCGGTATCAGTCCCCAAAATCTATCGGTGCACCCATAAATTTTACCCATCTGCTGCAAGGATGAAGTGGGATGTGTGGTCTGAAAAGTGCATCAGGCTTTCTAGTTTCACATGTATCAAATAAACTTTTTTTCCATTTTTTGCAGAAAACTATACAGATTAAATTCTCCAGAAGTTTCAACCTAAAACTTAAACAATTGAGTAATGTGACAACATAACAGGAAACTGTTGCCACTTTACTATATATTCAACAACATATATCCAACATGCAAATTAAAAATGTATATTCGGTGGCGGAGTGTCTTTAGAGAATTCTCAAATGAGTAATTGAGTTAGCAGTTTATCTTTGCTTAATTCTGTAGCATAGAGAATCTGTTGTGTATCTATTGTATGAATAGTTCTGCACGCTCTGTTTTAATGATTAATTGCGGATTTTTTTTTTTTTTTTAACCAGTGAAGCTTTTTGAACGTGGTTACTATGAAAGCAGCGAACCTGACTTCTCTTCGTTTGGTTTTGCATTAATCATTATCACTGACTTCAGTGGAATTGCTCTGGATTTACATCAGGAAAAATATTTAAGCGGAATAAAAATTGTTCACTGATTTACCTAAATTCCAATGGGAATGTATAATTATGGAGTGTGCTTCCCACCCTACCCTGCTCCCCTTTTTTATGTTCACAACACTGCTGAGTCCTGATAGCAAAGTTCTCTGTGATGTATGTTACTGGCATGTGCTCTTTGGAGCAGGAACCTGCAGTGTGGGTTTGTACACTAGCTAGCGCCATTAGCATGGCTATAATGCAAATCAGTAAATTGCTATACTGTAAATGCATTTCTCAAATAATTGTTGACTTAAATTGTCGTACCACAAAATTCTAATAGTAATTTTACACTAGGGATAAAATGAGCCTGTCTGTATTCGTTTAACATGTCTCTCTGGTTTCTCTTTGTTGGATATAGGTAAACAGAAGATATAGACAAGATCAGCATTTTTCTGGAGAGGAGGAAGACTGAGGAACATGCTTTAATTTATGAATGTAGATAACGTGTTCTGCCTCAGGAAAATTGACAGTGCACTATGTGGAACAGAGTCTCTGAACGGACACTACCTAGTCTTGTGTCAGCAGGAGATTCTTAGGCCTTAATCCTGCAATAGGATCCATATAGACTGAAGAGTCTGCTCACACATGGAGATCCCATTGTGGGATAAGTGCCTGAAGTAGCACATCTCCAAACTCCTCAATCTCATGTTGGTTTGTGTGTGTGTGTGTGTGTGTGTATAGAGAGAGAGAGAGAGAGAGAGAGCTATATCTATCTATAGAGATAGAGCTATATATATCTATCTATAATTTACAATTAAAATTGAAATTTAATTAAGTTTTCCTGCATTTTTTTTCTTTTTTCACTTTCTTTATATGAACTTATCTGATATTCATGCTGCTTTTGAAGGTGGGGGTGAACCAGAATCTCAAGATCAATTGACATGTTCTTTTTCTGGGAAAAAGTGTAAGTAGTGTGTCTGTAATGCAGTTTTGGCTAACAGATTTACAAATGAAAACAATTACAATGAAGCCTGTGTTTTGTCTTGAGTTCCCCTCCTTTTCATGCAAATCTTCTGCCTCATCAGTGCCAGTGGGAGGTATATAATGAAGCATCTGAGTTCCTTTCTAGTAGATGGATGGGAATGGAGTTGTTTATGTTTGTTCTTGTTTTTGCTTGAATGCACAGCTCAATGAGGTCAGAATTTTGTGTTGGTGGGAACCAGCTATAGAATAACCTGTGACCGTTTCCTTTTTTTGAGCCGGGCAAAGGGGAGAACTGTAGAACAAAGGGAATGCAAAATCGTTTTCCAAGACTTCTAAATCTGTGCACAATAGATAGCTTTTTCATTATTTGCTGCCACTTACATGAATCATTCCCAGGATAAGAGATTCTTTGCAGATCTATAAAATACCAGTAACTTGCAGCATGTAGATTTTGTTAGTGAGGCGTAAATACTTGCAAAATAACTCTCACCAAACATGCAAAATATCATGGGCAATACTTAGCATAATTTATCCTCCTCCTGCCTTATTTCCTTAGCATGCTAAGGACATATTGGACCAAAAAATGTTTGATTACCAGTTTGGCATGTTAAATTGAGCAGGAACAATTTGCAATGTATATTGTAGTTTGTTTGGGAATTCAGGCCAAGGATACTTCTTCAGTACGAGCAGAGATCACGTAGTTGCCTGGGCAGAAAAGTATCACAGCAAACTGTTCTGGATATAGTTGTGTGAGCAACTTCATGTGGATATGGGAAATCTCTGCTGGCTCACTAAAGCTAACCATTCTGTATAGATTCAGCTTAACAATCTTTGATTTTTATCAGGCTGCAAAGAACCATAGTCATGCTTCTTTTGACAGTAAGAGGAAGAAAAAGACAACACAATGTGTTCCTATCTACTTCTTAACACTAACTGTTTTGTTCTGTGCAGACCACTTCAGTACAAATACAGATTTCTGCTTCTCTGGTTCAGGAGAATAGCATCTCGTATGTATGTGGTTTGTTCCCACAGAAAATTATTACCAGTTCAATTAGTCGGAAAAAACAGATTTAGCACATATGTCAGATGCCACTGAAAAAGATTTATGGTAAAATCAGCATTGGAAGAATTCAGTGGCTTGGTTGTCTGTAACAGGGGTTCACAACCTTTTACTAACATGGGGCTTGCAACCTGGCTGGTGCCCTGGGTCACCATGCCCTTCTGACCCGCTCCAGTCAGTGGTAAGCAGAGGTTGCAATGAGGAAGAGCATCTCTCCATGCAGGGTGGAGCACCTGGAGGTAACTGGCAAACTCTTAGGACAATGTGGACCAGATCCAACCTTTCCAGGCTGGATCCAATCTCTTTTCAGGCTGAATGTGACCCATGGGCCTTAGGTTGCCAACCTTAGTCTATAGGATTTATACCAAGCATGGCCATACTTCTTACCCTTCTGGCCATGAACCAAAATCTTGATGCTACCAATAGCTACAGGATGCAATTTTACATGTGTCCCAGAATCATGGTGCCTCGGTTCACAGCCTGTCATATTCCAATGAATCTACGAATTCTGCTAAATACTTTGTCAAAGGACATGCAAAAGGAAAGAAAAGTACCCCAGTTCAAATCGTAACTTGTCATTAAATGATTTCTTAAAATAAATAATAGTCAAGAACTGAAGAAAATAATAAAACAAAAAAATGCAGAATTTTCTTTTTATTTAACTACTCTTTCTTCTAGAGCAGGGGTCGTCAGCTGGGGGTACGTGTATCCGCGGAGGTACCTGGGAAGGCCCTAGGGGGTACACGCAGGGACAGAGCACCACCACACACTATCCTACACTGCCACGCAGGCGTTGCCTGGCCAGCCAGATGCAGGGGGTGGGGGAAGCTCGCATGTGGTGGCTGCTGCTGCTCTGTTTCCAGCTGTGTGTGCCACCCCACCTCCTGCTCGGCATCTGGCTGCACCCCTCCTCCCCCCACTCAACAGCCAGGGGTACACTGCTCCACATCCAGCCACCGGGGATACAGTGATTCAAGAAGGCTGAAAACCCCTGTTCTAGAGCAAAATTTAAATTGCCCTGGGGCCTTATGCCACTTGTGAACCATGGTTTAGTGATCCCAGATCTATAGGATTTATTCTGCCAAACTTTTAGCATTTGCCCATCTGTTCCTTCAACTTTTCAATTATATCCCAGTTTCTGTTTTTTAAGTGTAAGTTAGTGTGCCTTCCATGGCACACTACACATGCATTAACTCACTTTAGTTAAATCTAGTACCTCCATTGTGAAGTACTAGGAAAGTGCGCATTGTTCTGTCTTTAATGCTTATTAACTAAAAAAGCACAGTTTTTCAGTGATGCTTTAATGCACATTAAAATAGGCTAATGCACATGAAAGCACGTGTAGACATGCCCCAGGGCAGTGGTTCTCAACCTTATTTTTTGTACCAGAACCCATTTGTAAACGTCTATGGCCAGTTCTAACCCAGTGCCCTTCACTCCTGACCCATGGCCTCCCCACTCCCAGGTCCCCAGTGTGTGGGGCAGGGGGTGGGTGTATGGAGTACATGGGGGACCCCAAGCAGCCTCTTGCAGCTGGAACTCTGCCGGTTCCCCACGTTTTTCTCCTTTAAAGGAGAATCCATTTCTAAAGTTTGTTGATCCATTTTCAAGGGCTTTTTTCATGACACGTTCATATATTCTTGCCACCTACTTTTGGGTTGCAACCCATCGATTCAGAAACACTGCCCTAGGGCACCCAAACTTGTAAGACAGGATCGTTCTGGCCAACAGTGCTTGTTGACTCCAAGGCTCCTCACTTAACCTTTAGTGCATCAAGGACATGCCTCTTCAGTATAATTTTGGTGTTCCAATGGTAGCTAATCCGCGTTCAGACCCTTAAAACCTCTTAATGTTTATAACGGCTTCATCTTTTAAAACTTGGCTTGAATAAGTCTCTGATTTTACTGCACCTTCCAGCCACAAAGCATTATCCACACAGAGGCCTCAGAAAGGCTGAAAGTTCTCAGGCCTTAAAACTTGCCTGACCTGTGACTAAGAATGGATACAATGTGCGCCTGTTCTACCTGGTTATATCTGTGTTCTGTTTGTATGGAGAATAAGGAGCACACTGGACTTGAAAATAAAGAGATAGGAAGAAACTGAAGTCCCATTTTCTGGAGAAGTCTGAAAATGAGCCTGAAACTTCTGGATCCTATTCCATAGACTCCTGAACCCATTAGTCTTCATAATCCAGTGTTCCTTTGCAAACAAGCAACAGTCAAGAATTCAGCAGAGAAGCTGGCCTAAAGAGAGCGTGTGTATATTTAAAAAAAACTGACATTGGCGATAGGGCTAACACCAGCCACTGGAGCAAACTCACTAACACTTTTGACGTAAAAAACTATTTGTCAGAGCAAAGTGCTGAAAGGGATTGTTTGCAACACTTAAGTGGAAACAGAAGAAAATCTGTCATCTTAAAGGTGTAGAAAAACTTCTGGAACCTGGCAGCTGCCATCCAATTGGTGAAACTGAGTCTGCTACTAAGCCATCTGCTTTCTCAGCACCAAGTTGACCAGGGAATAGATATGAACCATGTTTGAGCCTTCCTTGATGCTGAAACATCTGTCTGTCACCTCTAGTACAGCCCCCAACAATTATGATGCTCCACACAAAGAACTATCTGTGGAGAATTCCTCACTGCCACCAAGATGTCTTCTCATTGTTGTTGAGCCAAGACTCACAGTTTATAAGGAAATAAAAGTGGTGCTGCTGTGAGACCTGAGAGACTCCTTAGAGCGTGACCTCCAAATTTGCGTAGCTGCTGACTGGACCGATACCAGCCATGCACATGCATGTGGAGTGTCCTTGTCATCCTGAGGATTAAGGGGTCTGTCTTCTGAGTTTTCAGTGGAGCCAGATTGTAAATGGCCAGGTAAGAAACCATACTTCAGTCTTGCTGTGGGAGCAAGGGTTTGTCTTCAGATTTTTTGTGAGCATAGGGAATACCTTCAGGCCCTCAGGTAGTGGGATGAGTAAAATTGACTGATGTGAGAATTTGCAGAAGGCCCTGACAAAAAGATCAGAGGCAGCAGCTACTTTCTAATCTATTCACGATGAAAGTAAAATCAGATTATTGTAATATTTCCTTTTGTTTGTTTGTTTTTATTTCTCTATCTCAACACATGGGGGGTATTCATGTTTTTATAATAAATCTTTTTTATCTTTTATTAGCAACATCTTTGGTTCATAATGTTAGCATCAGTAAGTGGGATTTTGGAGCATTTGACTACACAGGCAGGCATCTTGTATGGAAGGAGGGGATCTAAAATTTCTGAGCACATGACCAGACAAGGGTATGTTTATTTAAGCTGGCAAAACCATCACTGCTAAAAGCTGGCAAGATGTAGACGAGATGGGTAAAGCTGAGGCAATAATTGGCAGAGAGTTTGAGACTGAAGGATACACTTGAGGGTATGAGAACACCCTGGGGATGTGCCTTAAAGGTGTACCTGACCAAATTTTGGGTCTGGGCATGTCACAGGTGGTATGATAACCCTTCTCTAGTCTTCTGGGACTTTACCTGCCAACTCACGGATGATGGCATCACTGACAGGTAGTTCCTACAGCATTGTGGGGTGAATTGTCAGGCCCTGCTGACTTGTATTCATCCACATTATTCTTAAGTCCTGTGCTATTCACTTATGATCTGCATTCCTTTGCCTTTGTTTATGTTGATTTTACAGTCAGCTGAACATTATTTTCTGCCTTGAAGATGGAAGTAAAGTAGTGTTGAGTAGCTTTTATTTTTGTCTTCTGTGAATAGATCACCACCTTTACTGAGCAGATGACTCATAGTTTCTGTGGGCTGTTGTTGTCTAACATATTTGTAAAACTTCCTCCCTGCCTTTTAACCTCTTTTGGGTGGGGGAAAATTTTTTTTGCTTGTTTTCCTTATTTTCCCCCATATGTTTGTTCTGTTCTTCTTGTATACTTCCTTATCACCACATCCTTCCTTCCTTTGCCTCCATGTATCTCTTGATTTTGTTTCAGATCACTAAGAAGTGCCTTATGCAGCCACATCAGCATCTTACAGTTCTTATCTTTCCTCCAGTATTCGAGTTTCCAGTGTGTTCTCTTTGGACCCCTTTTTTCTTCTGTCTATTCTACTTCACTTGCTATTTGGGGTTGATTTGAAGTCTGCCTTTCTGAAGTCCTGGTGCCTTTGATTTGCAGTTCTCCTGCTTTCCTCACCTTGGAATCATGTGTTTTATCAAAACAGTCACTTCATCCTAACAGCTTCTGAAAGAGAGTAACTTAAAACACCAAAATAATGTGTATTTGAGTGACAAGCTGCTTAAAATACAATAGTGGGTCTCAAAAAAACTAGTGGCTTGATGAAATGATCCATAGTCAACAGATAGGTGCCTACATTAAACATTTAGCTTTACTTGTAGTTGGGGGAGAATTGCTGTGACAGGGCATGAGGTGAGGCCTGCCTGAACTGTGCCATGTTCATTCTGCAGATTTTGATGTTTCTGTAAGACTTGGGGTCCAGTCTCTTTTCTACCATAGGAGGAAGGGAAATAAATGCTTAGAAGGTGAGAGGGGTTTTAGAAAGAAATGCTTAGAATACAAAGGTGAGAGGGTTTTTCTCTTCTAGCAACTTGTGGGTAATGCAGGGTCATCAAACTTGGGATACCTATTCTTTAAAGGCTGAAATATGTACAAGATGGTGATTGCAAGCAACATATGGTAGGGACAGTTCATATTGTCCCTAGAAATGTTTGGTGTCTTCTCCCCCACTCCAGCTGTTGGTTCGAGGTTTTATTTTCTTTTGTTTTAAATGAAATTCTGTCATAAACAAATATAGTTAACCTCTTAGGTCAGAGGCCAGGAAACGTGCAAATAAGGAAAGCCTCATAATTTTGTCTCTTTTCTGTAAATATAGCAAGTGTCGAGCTTGCTTCCTGCTATATAGAAACAAAACCAGTATGGGTGTCATTTCCTGATGACATAGTTGTATGTAACCTGCACCTTCCAATGCAAGCTATGAATCAGAAGGGTAAACTTGGTTCAAGATATTGTTCACAATTTTGTTTTGGCCTCGTAAGCAAAAGATATTTTGTTACTTTACACTGCAGCAGATTTTCTTGAACTGTTTCGGAGTTGTGCCTCCTTAGAGAGAAATTTGGGGGTTTTTTGGTTGTTTTTTTTGTTAACCTGGATGGCTTTTTCCTTTAAGAAAAATAATCATTGTTTACAAATTGTGTGACCTAACATTTTCTAATGAAAGCAACAACTGAGCCTGAAACGGCATATTTACTTTCACTTTTCAGTCCTTATACACTTTCTGCAGCCTGCTGTAGATGTGCAATGGTCACATATAGGCTGGATGAGTCTCTAAGAGTCTGAATGAAATGCCCTGTTTGTGCAACACTCCCATGTCTCAAGTTCAGACAGGTAGATCTATTTGAATGGTCTCTAAAGACAATGAAGAAACCTATTGAGAAGTTATTGAAGAGTTCTGGTCTACCATTGACTCTGGCAAAGTGCTTATTGTCTGTGTTTGTGCCAGTTTCCTGATGCATGTTTATTCCTTCACTCTTTGAAGGCAAAAAGGTATCAGTTGTTAGTGTCTCAAATAAATAGTTCTGTGCAGCTGCTTGCCCCGTCAGCCAAGTTCAAAAGGGCCAATTCATAAACAGTTCCTCACTGCCTGATTACTCAAGACCTCTTGTATAACACAACCTGGGCAAGGACATATCCCTGAGGCATTAAAAGATGTTGGCTGTATGGTTGCTTTTACAAACAACCAATCCTGAGATCTCTAAACTCAGCAACTATTTATACCATGAAGCATTTTCTATAGACAAAATAAAGCCAGGGGTGGGAGAGTTTTAGCTATTGGAAAGGCTAGTAAGTCACAGGTGTATCTGAAATTTTCCTTTGTTATTATCACTCCTCTTCTAGACCAGTTTCTTAAAGGTTGAATATGTAAAAAAAACCAAAGGTTATTTTTGGTTTGGGTTTTTTTTTTAGCATCTAGCCTATGCATCCTTTTCTGAATTGTAATATGGGGAGTGCTTTAGCCTGCCAGTGGGATTGGTTAAAGTATTTTGGGAATCTCAGACATAGGTGCTATAGAAGAGTAAAATACTCTGTTATTAACTGAGGTCATAGTCTTAGCTCCTGATCTCTCATTAAAAAGGTACTGAGGCAGGAAGTTTAAGAAAAAAAGATATTAGGCCCCTATTCCAAGGGTATAATAAAATATACAGAATTCTTACTTATAACTAGTCACCTCTGTTAATATTTCACACTTTGGAATATCTTTCATCTCTAAAAGCTTAAAGGTGCTTCAGGAGGGTTAGTAAATTCAGGGCTTCCCACAGAAATTAGGATTGTGGGATTTACCATTTGCTTATGGGCCTTTGCCTGTTGTTTTTACTTCGAAGAATTGGGGGCATGTAATGGGTCCTATAAATAGTGACTGCAGCACAAAACGCAAGTGTTTTAGTTTCATTGCAATCACAGTGAGGGGTGCATCTTAAAAACCAGCATACTGGTTGGCTTGAAAGACCATTAGACGTACCTGAAGGAACTGAAAGCCAGGTTAATGAGGAGAGCCAGGTTAATGAGGAGTGTGGGAGATTCAGATCTGGTCTTCCAAAAAAAAAGAGGGACTGGGTCTGCTTAAGGCTAATGAACAAGAACTCTGCAGAAAGCTTTAAATTAAGCCTCCCCCATCTTTCTTCAGAGTTCTCCTCCTGTAGCCTTTCTCACGTCTGCTCCCCACTTTGGCAATTGCTTGCTGTTTTTATCATGAATCTAGTGCGGGGGAAGAGCAGTTCCAAAATTTGATTGCATAAGACTCGCTACTATTTTTGTATAAGTTTCTACCCTTTGCTTTTGTAGAGGAAATACTGACTCAATGAATGCTAAAGCTTCAGAAGACCTTAAATTTTACTACTACAAAAGAGTGAGTTTTTTTAATAGTAGCAGTGGCTCCTGTCCCTTCTTTCCCAGAGCAGTCATGGAGATTATCTGGAATATGTTCTCCAACTTGACTAGCCCATGGTCCAGTACAGTGGTGACGCATAGCGGGTGCCCCCACCCTGGTTGGCGAGATTGGTCGTGGGGGACCTCCCCCCTGTCACTGATTGGTCACTGAAGGAGGGGGGGGGGGGGGCCCCCCCCCCCCCCCCTTGACCAATGTGGCACCAGTTGCCTATGGCCCAGTAAGCATGATTGGTGTAACCTCCCTATTCCTTCTACCAGGGGCAAATCCACAGAGGTTCACTGGTGTGGATATCCGTCCACTTTCAGTGGACCACACCAGAGCAGCAGCAGCCAGGAACATTTTTTTTTATTTTATTTAAGTCCCCAAAGAAAATAACAATCCTGCACCCTGCCCTCCCCCTTCACCCTCTATACTTAGTGACACCTCCCTTCCCCTGCCATTCTCCCCACCCTGCTGTCACTGTCTTCAGCTGTCCAGGGGGTAGGGAGCTTTAGAGCAGGGGTTGGCAATGTGTTTTTGGACAGAGGGCAAAGAATATTTGCAGCCTTGATTTGTAGGATGGTGTGCTAGGGGTGAACGGCAGGGGAGCCACGAGGGGCCTTGTCTTGCTGTGGCACTGCAGCCCTGGCCCCTCCCCAAAGTGCATGTGTCAAGCAAAATACCTTCATGTGCCATGCTCTGGCACACATGCTGGGGGTTGCCTACTCCTGCTCTAAAGCCACCCTGGTTGCTCTAGCCAGACTGTGTGGATCTGGGCTGAGCCAGCTACAGTTGTGACAGTGGGCAGGTTCCCTGTGGGCCCAGGAGCAGGAGTGGGGGAAGGGGACACTGCCACTGCCACAGCTGCCATTGCTATCCCTAACCACGCCTGGCTCCATGTATGGCTGGAGAAAGGCAGGAGTGGCTCTGGAGCTCCCCAGCCCTGGGTCAGGTGGGGACAGCACCAGTGGCAGGCAGAGGAGGGAGGGGAACATGCCACTAAGCAAGGAGCGGGTTGTGGGGGAAGGAAGATTTCTACCTGCTTGAGAGTTAAAGTTCCTGCTGCTGCTCCTGTGATGTGGTCTGCCTGCCAAGGTGGGTGGGTGTGTGTGTGGGGGGTGGATTGGGGTAGGAGTAGGGGTGCAGCCACCCCTGCAGCATAAGTTGCTGCTCCCACACCTTCCTAAATCCTGGAGCCACCCAGGTCTTCTACCCACTGCACCAGCCAGAATTGTTTGGCGATTGATTGGTTAGGGGCAGTGACCCAGGCAGTATCTCCTGTGCTTAGTCTTGGAGGGCTCATCGAGTGCTGTGGTTTGGAGTCTTCACATCCCATTCTAGTACTCCGACCAGAGAGATCCTGCATCATATTCCTCCCTGATCTCCCCCTTGCTCTCCATTCACCCAGGAAATACTAGCTTAGTGCTTGGTGTTGATGCCATAAGGGCCCACAGAATAGGAGGAGAGACTGGGTAAGGGGGCCTGTCCCTGCCCTGCGAGGCTCCCAGGCACCCAAAGGACCAAGGACCTATATGGGAAAAGCTTGTGCCCCCAGCCCTGTTAGCTAAAGCCCTACTATCCACCATTATGTGTGGACTTGGGGCAAGAACCAGGAGAACACTGGTTCTGAAAGCATCATCACTGGAGTCCTTTGCTCCCAGTGATTTCTAATGTTCAGTTTTCCAACTCTTAAAAGCTTAAAGAAAGCCATTTGGGGTAAATAGAACACCTCCTGGACTGTCCATGAGGAATTGTCTCTTTAGGGTTAAATATTGCTCTTATGAGCAAGAGACTTTATGAATTGGCAGAGGGGAGATCATAGATATGAGTGGGAACAAAAGAAAAACAAATAAAGTGGGAAATGAAAGAGGAAGGAATGCAGAGAGAACAGAACAGAAAAAACTTCAAGTTTAGTTATTTTCTTTTCTTATTTCTCCATTTTGTTGTATCTACATGATCAGGAGCTTTTACCACCTCTCCTCTTCTTCATCCTCTGCTCAGCAGCCCAGTTGCTGAGAGCCACAGACTTCCTTTTAAAGCTGTAGGTTGTGCAATGCTGTCTCTCTTGCCTGAAAAAAAAAAATCTAGCCTGAAATTTGGCACGTTTAAATATAATAGCAGATATAGGGGGAGGGGAAGTTTCCCCAGAATGTGCATGTAGAGTGGGAAGTGCAGCTGCTTATGTTAGCACTGTGCTCCCACGCTGCAGAGAGTACATCTTATAAAATAATAAAACAAGAGTTAAAGCCTCTAAGGCAGTGGTAACTGGGGCCAGCCTTCCACCGAGATGTGCTGTTACTGAGCAAGAGAAGGTTGGACAGGAAACGGTAAAAGAGCACAGTGTTTACATACATTCACCTTCTTTCAGTCCATTCCCTGTGCTTCTTGTGTTGTTCTCTGTTTACAAGGGACGGAGGTTGAGCCTGTTCATAGAGGGAAGAGAAATCCTGCCCCCAACACAGCAATCTATGGTAGACGCTGTGAAGGAAACTAAACCTAAATAAGTTTTCTCCCCTCCCTATGTGGGCTTTTGTTTTTCCAGGAAGGTGGCAGTCCTCTCCTTAGCATGTTTGTTATAAACGTGAGAATTTAATCTAGTGGTAATCTATATTGAGCTAGAACTCAGTTGGATACTTCACATTGAAATTTCTATTGTACATAATAGAATTTGTACAATATAGCACTAATGTATTGTTTTATAGGAAAATTAACTTTTTTCCCCCACTCTCCATTCCTTGGCACAACCTTTGTGTTGAGCTGTAATTTTTAAACAAAATTAGGTTCTTTCATAATGATTTTATCCCCAAGAAAAGCTGCTTTATTTTCCTTGAACTAGAATGGATATCATATGCCATAATAAGATATCTTCATTTACACTATTGTGGACAAAGAAGAAAGAGCATTTAACTGGGCCTTGACTATATTATTATTATCATCATCATCATATTATTATGTTTTTATATTATGCTTATGTAATCCATTGCATTTATTCTTTTGGTAGCTTAATAATATTAAACAACTGGGTATGTTACTAATTGCTTAAGTAGACCCACTAATGTGTTTTACTAATGTGGCAGGCAAGCTTCTTTGGGTAAATCTGATATCTTTTATTAGACCAACTCGAATAGTTTTATTAGACCAACCCAAATAAAAGATATCAGATTTACCCAAAGAACCTTGTCTGCCTATGTCCTTAGACCAGCCTGGCTACAACCTATACCCTTTTCCTAATGTGATAACTGCGGCCTGGTGATTCTTTGGAGGAATACCATGTTTTCTGAAAAAGTGCTCTCAGATGTTTTATATAGTGCATGTTTGGAGACTGCAACTGAACCTCATAACTTTTTTTGCCAGGCCAGAGCAGTGAGAAGGACTTCCTGTTGAATTAAAAAGTGTCATGACATTACTGTTTCCATTAAGGCTGTGCCAGTGAGTAAGACCTGTGACAGCCCCTTTTGGTAACAGGACAAGCAGGAACAAATAAAAGCTAATGTATGAAAACTTCTGGCTGGATTTTCATGCTTTTTTTTGCTTATTTGTTTGTTTTGGGGGTTTTTTTAGGTGCCTCACATTAATGGCACCTGAACAATGAAGACTCCTTTAAGAAAGTGCTGAAACACCTATTTTCTGAGAATCAGGCTACTTTTTACAGGCATCTCATCATAGGCACCCAAAATTGGAGGCTTTTAGACTTTTTTTTTTAAATTTAATTTGTATCCACTGCCAAATTAGCCAAAATTAATACCAAATCCAAGTGTCCAGAACCATAAGTGGTCCTCCACCCGCACCTGGGTCAGATGTTTCCAAAACCGCACCTGGGTCAGATGTTTCCAAAACCTTTGGCAGGCACCCTACTTGCAGGTCCAAGCCCGGAGGCTTGGGGTTCAGATGCCCCCGTTTTTTGCTTGCCCTTAGCCATAAGGCCCTCGGAGCAAGCAAGGGAGGAGACTCTTATTTCCATAAACTGGGCTTAAAGCCGTTGCACCTCAGCAAGTACTGAACCATGCCAGAAGAGCAGTTCCCCTGGGTGGCACTTCAGAAAAACTGCCTTCTTGGACACAGATGCATGGTATTTCCCCTGCCAGGTTAAGAAGCCACTACACTTGTCCTGAGCCTTCAACAGAAAATGGCTAGATCAGTGATTTCTCAAGTAGGGTGCTTATAGCACACCTTGAGATCCTTTCAAGGGGACTCCAGGGTGCTACACAATGAGAGCATTGTTAGGTGTACAAATATGATTCACAAGATAAACCCAGAGATTTAGTATAGGAATCCACAATGTTAAAACCATTCTGACCTGCTGTTGTCTTTCTGAGTTCTTGGCAACAGAAAAGCTACTCTATTAATTGTCTGAAGTGTAAAAAAAAAAAAAAAAAAAGAGTAAAACCACCATCTAGGAACTAGACTGCATGAGAGCCTATGTATCAGCTCTGTCATGTGGCCTAAAAGCAGCCTAATAAATACCAGAATGGAGGATTGATTTAATTTCAGATATGAGAGGGAGATGAGAAATACCAGAGAGGCAGACTGAAATGGATAAAAGGGAAGCCCCAAAGACTGTCAGAGAAGTATTTATAGGACAGTTAGGCAGGGAAACTGAAAGAGCATGTGCTTTTCCCTAAGGAATGGGTTGGAAAGAGGTTTAGAACTGAGAGCAAAGAAACAAATCACCTGCTGTTTGATTCCAAGGACACTGAGGGAACCAGGACTTTATGGAGATGCTCTTTGTAAACACAACAGACTGCATCCAAGATTGTTTTCATTAGGAGGTGTAAATACCTGCGACTACCTACAAGTCTTTGAATGTTGAGTAATTCCTTGCATCAAAAGGAGTAACTGCATTTAGATTGAAAAGCTTGATCTTTTCTCTCTAGCCCAGCTTCTATCCTGCCTGCAACAAGCTTCACATTCAATCACTGCCACTGGTGATCTGGAAAGACTGCTAATGGGAATGGTTGATTTTTTTAAAATTTTTTTTCCCCAGTAAACTTTAATTTGTGTCAGTTCTCCACCCCATTTATATATGCTTTCAGGTCTAGTAGAACAGTTACTGGACTCCTCTGTCGGGTCAAACACAGGAGTGCATTCTAATCTGTCAAGCTGAAATGGGATGTAATATATTATTTGGGGAACGTAGTTTCCTATACTTCTGAGGCATCAAGTTCAGTGCCAAGGATTTGCAGGCAAACATTAGGTAAAGGAATCCCCAAAATCACCACTTCAGACCCTCATCCACAGCTCTAAGTAACAATGTCCCAAACAACAAGAGTATACTGAAATACACCGTACATGAAAGCAGAGGAGACTAAAGTATTGCTAATATCCTGCCATTGCAAGAACAGGGAAGTAGGTGGCTAATGTACACTCAGAAGATGAAAGTAGATTGTACTTCCAACGTACAGTGTGTGTATGTTTGTGTATCATAGTGCCTAGGTAGTTGCCATGGAGCTTCCCTAACTGCTGTCAGCTCAGATAACTGTCTGTGGAAGAGCTCATGACAATGCTTCACTCCTCAAACAAGTCCCAGGGCTTTCTGAAATGGCCTCCCAGTGCATGTTGTCATAATTCTGGGATTAACTGCACCTCTGAGCCTTTCAGGTATCCCACTTAGGCTTCCAGCCTCTCTAGCACATTTTTGCAGTTCTTTTCCTGCTGGACCAGGGATTTAGGTTGCCGTCCCTTTGCACCTTCACTGCGACAATTGCAGAAAGTCTGGATTTGGTTCAGCACCTGCAGATCTGCTCTGCCTTAGGGGCTGTGATGGAACAAATCAGTGACCCGTTAACTCTCATTATGTACTTGAGACAGGCATTGTAAATGAACCATCTAATACAAGAGTTGGCAATGTTTAACCTATGGGCTGGATGCTGCCTGTTGAGCCATTGGATCTAGCCCATGAAGCCCAAGGGCTTTGCCTGTGCTTGAGCTTGTGTCAGAGCTGGGACACTTCCAGCTGCACCCACACTGCCACCCTGCTTCTTCCCTCCACCCTCTCCATTACCTGCCTGCTGGTTCTGGCATGGGTACAGCTTCCAGTGATGGGGACCTGCATAGGGACAGCGCAGCTGAAAGCTATATCTACCCTCCTCTCTTCCCCACTCCACATCCCAGCTGCAGCGTAAAAACAGCAGCAGTTTGGACACAACTTCCAGATGCTCAGCTCCAGTGTAGCTCCCCACCACACCCACCTGAGGAGCAGGGGCTGGGAGAAGTGGTGGCAGCCTGGGCACAGTTCCCAGCTGTCTGGTCCCAGATTGAATGCAGGGATGGCCCCTTCGATTGATATGCTGCCACTTTGCCCATGTCGGATCAGAGTTGGGTTGTTCCAGCCCACAGCTTGAAAAGGTTGCTGGCCACTGACCTAGTAGTACAGCAAGCAGCCTGCATGCATGTCAGGGTTTATTTGTTTTATGTGTAGATGTGTAGCAGATGCTTTACTCAAGTTAGTCAGTTCTTGCTTCAGTGGGTCTATGTGTAAGTTGGAACAGGGCTTTCCCTCTTTGTCTGTTAGGTCTTTTCAACTGATACAAAGGAGAATACGTGATTTCTCTCCCCTGTGAAAAAACTTCTACTGACTTGTCACCTGCACTAGTGTTTGCATTATTTACCCCCCTCCCTGTGGTTCTTGTTTCCACAGGAAACCTACTCTTTGAGCTCAAAGATATATAACAATGTTTGCAAGAGTCTTCTTGCATATCCCCTGTGCCATTATGTCTGTCTTGCTTCAGTATAACATAAGTTTCCAGAGCATCAAATCTGTCTGACCGTATACTCTAGATCTTAGTGTGGGGCTTTTTGTTTTGGTTTTTGTGTGTGCATATTTCTTTTGTTTTAGCCTGCTCATAGCACAGGGTGCTTCTCCACATTGGTATTGTGATGATGGTTATTATTTTTATTTTTTCATTGCTCAGGCAGGAGCTTAACTTCTATTTTCATTTTTTTCTAGTTGGAGGAAATATCTTACAGGATGTTTAAACCTGAATCTGCATCTATACCGTCACTCTGTGACCAGAATGTCTTGACAGTCCTTGAAAATATATGTATGAGGCCCCATTTGCTTATATAAGTGGTTCTTAAACTTTTTTGGCTCAAGGTACCCCTGGATAGACTCAAGATACACCTCAGAAAATGCCAACTCTTAGTTTTCACTCATTTTTTTGATTACAGAAAAAAAAATAAGCACAGAAAATAAAATACAGGAAAAAAATTCTACTGTTGCAAGAACTTGGAAAAATCCCAGCAGGTCAGAATGTTCTTAGCACTACTTACAAGGGTATAGGTTGTAGCTGTGTTGGTCTAAGGACACAGGTAGACAAGGCTCTTTGGGTGAATCTGATATATTTTATTAGACCAACTAATTAGCTGTACTTGTTTGAGTACAACTAATTAGATGGTCTAATAAAAGAGATCAGATTCACCCAAAGAACCTTGTTTGCGTTAGCACTATTTGAAATTTCTGGGTTTAACTAGTGACGCATGTTTGCACACCTAGGAGTACTAACATTGTGTGGCACCCTTGAAAGGATCACCAGGCACCCCAGGGTGCTGCAACACCTTGATTAAGAATCACTGGCTGTTACCTTTTTCAGTAGAAATGGTTACAGTGGGTGCAGTGGGCATATTCTGTAAGCAATGGTGTGGTTTAAAATACAGCTTATTTGTGTTTATTTTCTACCGAGTCTGTCCATGGCAGTCCAATAGTAGAAGGGCACACTCAAGATGCCTGTTCACAGTGACCTTGAGCAGAGGCATGAAATTCTGATTTAGATAATTTGGCTTATTGGAGTTGGCCCAGTTCAGTACAGGCAGTCATCAACTTAAGAGGTTTTGAGTTACAATGGACGGCACTTACGACGTTTATAAATTGATGCCCTGTTTCGACTTTTTGATGTCAATTTCGACTTTACGATGCTTGATCCGACACAATGCCAGCGAACAAGTTTGCCATGTCACCCATCTTCCTGGAGAACATCTGTCCAAACTTCCTTGTCTGCTTTCTTAAAGAAAGTGTCCAAGGCTCCAGAAAAACCTACAGCCAAGACTCCTGAGAAGACTCCAGCCAAGAACCCTTCAAAAAGTCCAGCAAAATCACCACAAAGAAGTCCTTCCAAATCAATACAATTGCTATTTACAATATAAATACATTAATGTAGCTATATTACTAATCTATACTTGATTGAGTACAAAATTCTGGGTTATTTTTGGTGAAAATAGGGTATTGGGCCTTGGTTCAGGAACCAATCCCCCATTTATAACATTGTTCCTATGGGAAAATCAGTTCCGAGTTGCAACATTTTGACTTAAGACATGGTTTTCAGGAACCAATTCTGGACTACCTGTATAAGGAAATCGGTTAGCAACCTATTCCTTATATGACAAGATGGGGAGCCTGCACAGGTATTGCATGTGTGTGCTGGTTAACTTTATGAAATTGCTGTATTATTGAATGCTTCTATATGTAGCAAGTTGGGCATGGACTGACACATGTATACATATGCAGAAACATGGGCTGATACCCTGTCTGAAGGAAGCTACAGATCAAACAAGTTGTTGATTCAAATGACTGCTCTGGGCACAGGGCAATGGGTATGCTAAGGAAAACCAGTTCAATCAAGTTTATATAACAGGGAGGGGTGTGGAAGGGAGAGTGGAAAATCTCAAGAAAAGGAAGGGACAAAGGTGTCAATATCAGCTTAGAGACAAAAGTAGCTTGGGCAAAAGAGGGATGAAATTGCAGGTTTAGAGGGAGATAGACCAGTCAAAATCGAAGTTACTTGCCTAGAGGGGAGAGCTGAAAAAACATTGCTTTGAGTCCAATATGGTAAGGAAACTGAAGCAGGGAAATGTATGGAGGTCTTTTGTTGTTCTGTCAACTTCTGTAACTTTCTTGTGATAAGTGAAGAGTGATTTTTGTTTGGGAACCTTTGGCAGTGTTTGTGTGTCATGTCTTTAACCAAGTAGTAAATGGTAAACCACCATGCC
>NW_005843387.1:0-7047 GCF_000455745.1 Alligator sinensis | reverse complement strand
AGTGTGATCAAACTACTGAGGTGCTTTAAGGGATCAGCAGTGGTCACAGGTTGGCCTGTAAGAGTTCAATCTGCAGGTCCTGCTTCTATGAAGAGAGAGGAGAGTCTAGGACATGGAAATGTGCCAGAGGCCCAAGAAAAAACCTCATCAGACTTGGGATATATTAAAGTAATTGGTTTTCAGTGTCTTGGGACCCAAATACAGAAGTCTGATGAGCAAGGATCCTGGTTTTCTCTGATGATAAAAAAAAATAAAATAAAATAAAAAATCTCCAATTTCCAGAATAAAAAAAGTAACCCAACATCCACATTTTTTCCATGATTAAAATGAAACACTGCTATATAATTTTTTTTAGAGGTGTTTCATTTTAATCATGGAAAAAATGTGGATGTTGGGTTACTTTTTTTATTCCGGAAATTGTAATTTTTTTTTTAATCAGAGAAAACCAGGATCCCTGCTGATGAGTGTCCAGAACAGGGATCTTAACTAAGGCTGTGATACCTTAATTCTGTCTATTTTAGCTTGAGATTGGACAGACAAATATATCATAGCTAGTTAAAAAGATAAAGTGAGTGTGCTTACCATGGAAATGGGCTCCTGTGTCCTTTCCTATCCCATAGCTTCCACAATGATTTAGTGGAGTAGGAGTGGACAAATGAAACAGTTATAATTACAACTATTTTTACCTTGATACATTCTGTTCATCCACTCATCCTCCTCATTTGCAAACTGGAACATGCCTCTTCTAAATCAAAATGCAATGGTTAGTTAAAGTAAGTCATTTCTAACTAGATTGGATTTTTTTCAACCATCTTAAATCCATATTCTGGAAAAATTAGTCAGCATGTATTTTATTACTCTTTTCCTATCTCCTTTTTTATCTGGTATGTAGAAATTTCAGAGCAGAATCTGAAATGCAAAAGCAGTCTATCAGATGAGAGAAAATTGAACACCCATACCATGCATCCTTGCTTTTTTTTATGTTTCTGAAGATTTCTGTTATCAACTTATTTGTTTATTTGGGTATATATTTTAAATTATTAGTTGTAGCACTCATTGTACTGAACACTGGCTGCCATGTCCCTGAAGTTTTAAGAGCAAGTTAAACAGGCGCCTGCCTGAGGTGATTTAGTCAGGGATGATCTTGCCTTGAGCTGGGGTTTGAACTAGATGACATTATAAGGTCCTATCCAGCCCTACACTCCTATGATACTATGTGTAAGAAAGAATTCCTGTCCCATGGTACTTCCAGGAGATGCTCAGAAGTCAGAGGAAGGGAGCAACAGAGTGACACCATGATGGGGTGGCTGCCACACTTGGGGGCAGTGGTGGCTTCCAGTTGCTGCTATTGCAATCACAATCAAGTGGGTACGGCAAAAGCCCTGTCACTCCCCCATGCCCATCAGTGCTCAGGTTGGTTGTCCCTGTTGCCCCATCCTAGTTACGCTACTAGAAGGGAGGTAAAACAGGGACAGGGTCATAACATAGCTTATTCAAAGTCAGACTGTGGGTAGAGGCAGAGTCTAGATCAGAACATATCCCCTGAGCTTCATTCTAGTCTGTCAGCTGCTCTCCGAGATGCCTGTAAAGCTTTTGGTGTTCTACCTAAGATGGCTGTACATTTTATAAACTTCCATACTGAAGGGAAAAGGAAAATAACAACATGTTAATAAAAGAAGCTTCATAAAAAAATTAATTATTAAGCAAAGCAGGGTTTGTTGCACTGAATAAAAAGTATGGTGTTTTCTATTCATATCAAGAGACCATCTGTTTATCCAGCAACAGCAGAATTAGACCTTGTGTACATGAAGTTTGTGTGTGTAACACATTATATATAGAACACAAGACAATATGGTGTTATGTAACTTTTATTGGCATGAGTTTGCAACGGTTGCATTGCTTAGGAATGGTAAAGTGAATGAGCTGGACACACAACCCCTTTTATGCTGCATCATTTTGTTTTTCATGCCATATATATGACAGAATACTTCTGTAGCAATTCTTTATAGAGTTTTACTGAGGCTATTTTATAAAGGGTTTGTGGGGTTTATTGCATTGTCTTCCTCTTACAAAACTTAGTTTGTTACTTAGGCTTAAAAACCCAAATCCCTATACTTGCAAAACCCATGAATTCAACTGTGCCAGTAATCAGTGAGAAACTTAAAAAAACAAAACAAGAAAAGCACCTTCCAAATATCCTCCCAAAATGACTTTTCAATTCCAGAATGTTAAGTCTGAACCTGTTAACCTTTCTAGGCCAAGCAGCTGTGAATTTCCCATTTCCAAGTGTATAAAGTTTCTGTTTCTAGCTTGTCAGTAATGGTTATGATGTGATGACATCTTAATTTACCCTAAAGTTCACTGCCCCTTCATCATGTTTACTTGTTCATGTCTTGCCATTGATGGGTAAGATTTAAAACTTTTAGAATTTTAGTGTTTATTTAATGCTTATTGCTTATTATTCAATATATTCAATACAAATGTGGCTAACTGGCATGCTAGAAAGAAAAATCAGGCTCTCACAGCCTAGTAGGAGAGCAGCTTTGTGACAAAGCAGTTCTCACACACTCCAGAGAGTTTTTTGTAGGGAGGAAAATGTCTAACCGGCCTTGAGAAGAGTAGCAGCCCCATCTCCCATGCATTCAAAAGATAAAAGCACAGCTACAGAAATGAATATGTCCTGGTACCTAGAAGTCCCAATTAGGGATAAAAAGATTCCAACTATATGATTGCATCTTATCAGACACCTGGTGCATGAAACGCATGTGGACAGCACCTCCATTGGCAGGACAAGGTATATTGGGCCTGATCACCAGCACCAGGTAGATACACAATGAATGGGCTAAAGGTATGACACTTGAAGGGAACAAAGAGAGGGTGTGTTCATTGCTTGGAAACTTGCTTCAGTTTGTGGTGGTCTCACCTGGAGGAAGAGGCCTGCAGAAGACAATTGCGTGCTGGCCAGACATCCATCTTCCTATGCATCCCCGTGGGCACAGTGTATGGTAAGAGCCTTTGCTTGCTTGCTAATTGTCGTATGCTGCTACTGTGCATCAATAAGGGTCTCCAAGTTATCAGCCGGATGTGTTGTGATTGGTCATTTTAGAGATGATGTACTGTGCCCAAAATGAGTTTTGATGGCTGATTCTTAAAATCAGGCCAACAGACATGGGGGCTGAGATTCAAAATCAGATTCCAGTTCTGGAAGGAAGCGTTCAGAGAAATCATTCAGTGAAATACTCAACATGGAATTTTTTTTCCATCTTATCTGAGCTCACTTATCATTCCAAATTCTGAAAGCCAACCAGCTTTGGTGTGGAAGAGTAGTTGCAGATGCTGACTGCACATGTCTTCACAAGAAATCAGTAAAGGGGTATATAAGCCATCGGTAAGCATATTATGCCTTCCCCTTCCACACACAATTCATTTTGTGAGTCTACGAGTTCTATAGTTCAAGCTGTAAAGATTTATACTTTTACCCTGTCATCTGAGTCAGTCTCTGCTGTGGGTCAAGATGGGTATGCAGAGGCAAGTACTTATTGGAAGTTTGCTTTAACTTTGACAAGTTCATCAAGTACCTTTTTTTCCAGTTCCTCTAGCATCCTGTTTTCCTGACAATACTTCCCTGGCAATCGAATCAAGTGCCCAGATGGGGCTGGAGATGATAGACTGAATTCTAGTCATGGGCCCTCTATATTTTCCCTTTTAATTCTGGCAGTATCAGTGGAAACAAATACAACAATACAAATCCAACTTTGCTGCAAAATCTACTTGTTGTCAAGCTTGGGGTTTTTTCCCCTCCCCAGTACTTTTTGTTACTGGACGACAAAATATAAATTCTTCAAATTGCTGTTTCTAAGCATCTGGAACCATATCTAATGAAGCAGTTAATGGATAGGCTCATGAGAAGGAAATTGCTTGACTTACATTGGGATCTGATGTTGCCAGTAAACATTTCAAAATACCAGATACAGCAATCATAGTTTTTCTCAACTATTATGAAGTTTGTCAGCCTTCATTGTGATACCAAATTATACCACAGGGGTTTTCATGTTTATAGCCTTATGATTTTGTAAGCACAGCAGCTCTCTTGTGAAGAATTAAATGAGATTTTGTCAAGATGGACGCTGGAGTTCAGTAAACAAACCTCTATGCAATCTGTGAAGATACCTAAGCTAAGGGAGCTGACTCAATGGCTGGTAAAAGGATGCTAAGGAGCTAAAGTAAGAGTTCTGGAGAGAGAGAATATATAATCTCTTTCCCCAGAACCCTTACTTTGGATTCTTAGCATCCGTTTAGAGTGTGTGTGTGTGTGTGTGTGTGTGTACACTTCAAAGAGATGTAGCCTTTCTAATTACTATAGAGAGGCCAGTGTGCGGGGATATGCCATGACATGACTCCAGGCCTCCTTTTCATTTATTCCTATTTTAGACAATGTCATTATAGTCACCAATTTCTTGATTTGAGGATGAGTTCTACCATGGCTCACTGATGGGTCTTGAGGTAACTTGAGAGTCCAATCCTTGAGCCAGAAGTTGCAGGTCTTTCTGCAAGTGAGGGTAGGCCTCAGACCAGGATTCCTCTGCTTTTCCTTCCTGAGCGCTCTCTTCTCTGCTTCAAGAGCAAGACGCTTTACCTTGAAATGGGCAGCTGCTTGGCTGAGGTTGTGGTGCCATTGGAGTTGGTCAACAGCCGGTTCCTCCCAAGTCTCAACATTGACATCTGTTTTCTTGAGGTATGCCTTCAATGTGTCCTTGTAGTGAGATCTCAGGCCATTAGCTAAGCCAGGAGTAGATCACTTATTTTGAGAGTCGAGAGTCAGGCATCCATACATGCTGGCCAGTCCAGCAAAGTTAGTGCTTGAAGATCACCAACTCAGTGCTAGTAATGTTGGCTTCAGCAAGGATGCCGGTATTTATGCGTTGATCTTCCCATTTAATATAGAGAATTTTACAGAGGCAAAGTTGGGGATAACTCTCCAGGGTCTTGAGATGACAGTGGTAGGTCACCCATGTGGAGGAGAGTAGGTCTGATGTTTGCTTTGTAGACCTGGATCTTAGTGTCATTTTGGAGATTGAGATGACATGCCTGAGCAATTTCCTAAAGGAGGCACTTGCACACCTGATCCTGTGCTGGATCTCCTTGTTAATGATCACTGTCTGAGAGAGGTGGCTACCAAAGTAGGGGAAGTGCTTTCCTTCTATGGTAATTTGGGGAGGAGGGGCACATTCATGGTCCATGGCAGGCTGATAGAGCACTTTGGGCCTCTCTCTCAACATTGAGAAGACTAAAGTTTGGTAGGCTTCTCAAAAAAACCCAAGCAAGTCTGGAGATTTCTTCAGTGTGTACAAGGATGGTGCAGTAGTAGATCATCTGTTAGATTAGAAGAGCTACATTTTTCAAGTATTTTCTAACAGATAGACAGTAGATTTCCACAAGTGATTTGAATACATCTTAATTTCACTTCAAATTTTCCTCTGCATATTTGGAGTATTTAAGACCAGGAAAGGATGTATGGAGTAGGCCAGTGGTTTTCATACTTCCTAAAGTCACAGAACTCTTCCATCTCACTTCTGCTGTAAAACCCCTACCCCTGTCCTCAAGACTGACACGGATCCAGGTGGCCCAGCCTGGCAATGATGGCCCACTGCCTCCAGGCCTGCTCTGCCATTACCCCGTCTCTTTGCAGAACCCCAATGACCTATCGGGGAACCCCAGGGTTCCAGGAAACATTGTCTTAAAACTGCTGGAGCCAGCAGCACTTCCCTCTGCTTAGCTTTTTCTGCTTCCTCTACCTAAGATCTCATATATAATATTTAGTGTCTTGCATGCCAACCGTTCCTTTCACTTACAACATGACTATTTGACTTCTGAGTGGCCACAGGCCATACGCTCCCATGGCTGCTTGCCTAGCCACATCACACTGCATCGGTGCCCTCCCCCTAACTGTACTGTGCCCCTGCCTCCTCCCCCCATACACTGTGCCATGCATCTACCCTGCCATACACACCGTGCCCCGCTACGCCGTGTCAGCACTCTCATACTTTGTGAAGTTGTGGCTCCTAAGTTCTCTGGGTGCAGGCTCCCTCAACTGTCCTATCCTGGCCCATCCCCAGGAATGGAGGGAGGATGCATAAGCTGGAGGAAAAGGGGAATCTCAGAGACTCCAGCAGTGGCAGCAGCAGCTGGAGTGGTGAAGGAAGCAGTGCGCAGACTGGGAGCCTTAGGTCTGCAACATAATCCCTTGGGGGCTGGGTGTTGCCCACAGGCTGCCAGTTGGAGAGCTGTGATTTATAATATGCCTTCTAGTTCTTGGCCCTGTACCTGAAAATGATCCATGCACAATCATTCTCAATAGAACTTAGAGGTGTAGCTCTACTTTACCCAAAGCATTTCCATGGAGGGCTTTTTCAGCATGAGGGCTAGGTACAGACAGTCAAAAAACCTGACTGAATCGATTCAGTCTTTGCAGGTTAGTTTAAGCTGCACAGTTTAAATTGAAACAGAAGTGAACAGACATTTACCTTTGATTTAGGAAATGCAGCCACATGCTGGCAGTGGCTCAGGCCAGAAGCCAGGGGGTGCTAGAGTACAGCTCTCTGGCTGTGTGTTCACTTCCTCTTTCTGCTGCCCCCGAGGTCTCTGGGATTTGCAGTCCAGACTTACAACAGCAACACTCTGCAAGGTTGCTCATCACTTCCTCTTGTTGCTTCCAGGTGCCTCTGGGATTTGTAGTCCACAATTGCAGCCAGCGGTAAGGGGTTTTTAACCCCCCTCCCTAGCCCCAGATGAGGTTTGCCTGTGGAGGCAGTCCCCCCCACCACGTTGCAAACTAGGCTGCATCCCCAGCTGGGCTTTCCCCCGCTTCCCCTTCCCGCTTTGCCAGCCAGCCCTCACTGCTCCAGCCAGGGAGCAGAGGGGTGGGGCCAACCCTGCTCTCTGGAGCAGTTAGCCTAGCCCAGCCTAGGGCTGGAAAGCATGCTGGGATGCTGAGGGACTGTAATTTAACTTCAGCCAGGTCTGGGACAGAAGTTTCATAAAACAGTT
>NW_005843386.1:165520-173603 GCF_000455745.1 Alligator sinensis | reverse complement strand
GGAAGGGGCAGGAGGGCTGGGGGGAAGAGGCTTTGGGTGGGGGCAAGAGGCACAAGCAAAGCATCCTGCCATGTACCCCTTGCCCTCATTTTGTTTTTCTGCCATGCCAGCACTCCGGCACCTTCCGAGGTAGGTCTTATGGTATTTTTCAGCACTCCGGCCAAAAACCATTGTCTACCCCTGTATTACAATTATAGGGCAGTCCTTGGAGACTGTTGAATATTTCGTTTACCTGGGTAGTCACCTTTGTGAAAATGTAAGTATAGATGATGACAGCCAACAGCAAATAAAATCTGCCTGTGCTGTCTTTGGTTGTCTCTGAAATTGTGTCTTTGATGATCATGACCTCAGGACTAAAATCACACTTTATATACCAGATGAAGTATATAAGTTTTGGGGGTTAGGTTTTAATACGTTTAATGTAGTTTTTAAACAAACTTCTTGGATAACAAAAGTATTTAATTTTAATAATGGCAGGGAAAAGTTTGGGTTTTTTTCCCCCCCACCTCTGTGGCTGTGTCCCCATGAGTAAAAATGTGAATTTTGCAGTTTTTGAGGTACTTCAAACTGCACATGGTGCATGTGAATTGGTTTGCTGCATTGTATATTTGCAACATGTTGGCAAAAGTAGATACTGGGAAATCCTGGTATCTAAAAAAAGTGCAGAGAAAAAAATGCAACATGGTACACATGGAAGCAGCATGTGTCACCTGAAACCTGAGGCTAGCTGTCCAGACCCACACTCCACCACTGCAACCCCGGGAGGCCTCCAGTGCCCCAGGACCCCACCCAAAGCAATTTGCCATGTGGCAAAGTGAACATGAAGGAGCGTTTCCCAGGGACAATTAGCAGCGGCACAAATATGTGCCACTGCTATTTGTTCTGAGGAAATGTGTGTGCATGTGTTTTACCAAAACAATTTAGTGAGCTTAATATTAACCTAGAAAATGTTTTTGTTGTTAAACCAACCCTGAATTTTTTGGGGGGGAAAGTTTCATTCAGAAGAAAAAAGAAGGCCTGCTGTGCATGTTTTCTTTTATAAATATTTATATAGTCTTTTGATTGATATTCTTCTTTCCTGTGTCTAAAAAAACATACACACATATATTCCAGGTGTGTTTGTGTGTCTGTGTGTGTGTGTGTGGCTCTGTAAGCACATTTTTCTCATATACTAATAAAAGAGTATTACAAAAGTATAGGGACTAACAAAACTGGAAAATCAGCTAAGAATTTTGAGCTATTACAGAACCATGCATGGAATAACAGCAAACTATCAACTAAGATAAAGATGCAAATCTACAAGACTTGTGCGCTGTCATCCCTGCTTTATGGTTCAGAACTCTGAACTGCATATGTTAGGCACAACAAGAGACTGAATAGCTTTCATATAAGATGTCTGCCTAAGATCCTGAAAATAAAGTGGGAAGACAAAATACCAAACAGAGGTACTGGGGCGTACAGGACTGACATACTTAGAAACCACTATCAAGAAGAGGAGGTTGAGATGGATAAGCCATGTCAAGAGAATGCGAGGAGACCATATGCCCTATATTTTGTCTACTGAGATTTGAAATGGCTCTAGAAAGCAGGGTCACCCTCTATGGCAGTACCATGAAGTGTGCAAAAATTATATGAAATCATTCAATATCAACATATAAACTTGGGAGGAGCACACAAAATCCTGTCTGATCTGAAGGAGATATCTGGCACTGGGTGCAGTCAATATGAAGTGGCTTTGATCCAGAAGATAGAACCAAAGCAAGAAAGGAGAAAGCAGCATGCTGTAAACATGGACTCCATCTCAGATAACACAGGGATCTGTGAAACCTTTAACAAGCAGTGTCACTTTTGAATTGGGCTTGTCAGCCACAAACATATTCATCAGGCATCTGACTAGACCTCTTATATGTACACCATGATCCAGAGGATTCACAGTTACCTACTAATATGAGTATGATGGTGGGATAACTTTCCATCATATCCAAACATTTCTAGTGTTAGAGCATAGTTTCATAGATTCATAGACACTAGGGCTGGAAGGGACCTTGGAAGATCATTGAGTCCAGCCCCCTTCCCCAGGTGCAGGAAGTCATCAGAGATCAGAGGATCTCAGCAAGATAAATATCCAAATGTCTCTTAAAGTTTGATTTGCTCAGCATATATTGCAGCCAAATTTCTCTTCATAGCATAAACAAATACATTAATTTTGTCTATACCGGTGGTGCTCAATCTTTTTGTCCAGTAGACATGATGGTCAGTGCCCACTCCCTCATGAGCTGCATCTGGCTGGTAGGCCCAATCTGGCACCAACAGCAAGTGTGGTGGGCCCAATTTGGCTTTATGGAAAGGGGTGGGGGAACCCTGGCTCTGATCCAGCCACACAGGGGAAGGGAGCATGGGCCAGCCCTCACCCAGTCCTGCAAAGGGAAGAGAGGGCATACAACTCAGCCTCAAGCAGGGAGGGGCATGGCCCAGCCCCAAACCAGCTGCACAGTGGGAAGGGGCATTGCCCAGCAGAGGGTAGGGGATGTTACCTAGTCCATATTTGGCTGGGCAGAGGGAAGGGTGTTTGGTTTAGACCCATGAGTGGGTGGGGAGAAGAAGCATGGGCTGGTCTTAAACCAGCTGTATAGAGGGGAGGAGGCATGGCCTGGGCCCAATCTGGCCATGTTGGAGGAGGGTTGTGACCCAGCTATGATTCTGGCAGTTAGGAGGGGTGGCAGGAGCTGCCACTGCTCCCCTGCTGCCACATTTCCTAACCAGCAGGGAATCCTTGCAGGCCAAAGGTTGAACACCCCTGGTTTATATTACTGGTTCAGTAGAATAACCTGAAAAATAAGGAATCTAAAGAGGTGATCTAGTCTAATTTTTTGCTGAAGGCATGATTATCTCTGTCTAAACCACTTCACATAAATGTTTATCTAAGCTGCACTTAACCAGTGCCAGATTCCACAATCTTTCCAGGTAATCTGTTCCAGTGTTTAGTTATAAAGGTCTCCCTATACCTAGTTTAAATTTCCCTTGTTGCAATTTAAGCCTTATACTATAGTGGATGTAGAGAGCGATGGATCACCATCCCCTTTATAACAATCAGTTTTCACTACATTCCAGAATGTTAGATTTTTTTGCAACAATATTACTCTGTTACAGTCTTGTGATTCAGCATAACTCCCAGTCATTTTCTGAAGTATTGCAATCTAGCCAGTTGTATCCCATCTTCTTATTTGTATATTTGATTGCTCTTTTCTAAATGAAGTACTTTACACTTGTTCTTGTTCAATTTCATCCTATTGATTGCAGAGAGTGTTCCAAATTCATCAAATAAATGTAGAATTTTAATGTTGTTCTCTAAGCTGGCTACTACCACACCCAGGTTTGTGTCCTCTGCAAACATACTAAGTATACCCATTAATGAAGCTATTGAATTCTATGGACTCAGGATAGACCCTTAGGATACCTTTCTTGAAACATGCTCCCAATTTGACATGGAGCTATCAATTACCATGATTTGGCACATAATCTACCTACTCAGTTATGCACACATTTTATAGTACTTTCATCTAAATCATACTTTCTTAGCTTGCTAACTATGGGAAAGTTTTAATATTTATTTATTATTTTTATTGACATCCCTCCTTCCTGCTGTATATTCGAATAAATATGCGCACACACACATTTTTTCTGCATATACATACAGTACCAGATTTAGCCAAGGCTAAACTTTAGACTAGAAAGCCTTTGTCTGGAGGCAAAGTGTCCAAATATTTAGTAAAGTCAAGATATATTATATTGACTATCCACAAAACTTGTCATCTGATCAAAGAAGGAAATCAGGTTGGTTAGCTATGACATGCCCTTGGAAAATCTATGTAGGTTATTTATTGCTTTGTTATCCTTTAGATGTTTAAAAATTGCTTGCTTGATGCTATTTTCAGTATCTTTCCAGACTATGGAACAAACAGTCTGCAATTTTCTGGATCCTTTGAATGGGAACTATATTTGCCTCCTCCTGTTTTCTGGGATTTGACATGGCTACCATGAGTTCTTAAAGATAATAGAAAAGGCTCTTTGGTTGCATCAGTACTTGGTTCCTCAAGTACCCTATGAAGAATCTCGCCATACCTTGATTATTTGAAAATATCTAGCTTATCCATGTCATCCATGTTCCTTCCCTACATTAGAATAAGAAGAATTACCCCATTTTTTATGTTAACTGTACTCAGCATCTAACAACTGACATTTTTTGTTTTGTCTCTAAAATGACTCTTCGGGCAAAAGAAGCAGATGTTACCAAATTTGTCCATTACTTTGGGGTGTGCTCATTTATTACGGATAGTTTCTAGGGTCTTGGTGATTCTGTCAATGTGCTGCTTGTGTTACTATACGGAGCTGTATTTCTCCCTTCTGCAAGCCCTCACCCCCAGTGGAGCTATCTTGCAGGACTCAATCTCAATGGGTGGGTTCCTCCAGTCACCAAATCAGTCATACACACAAACACACACAAATTAACGTGACACACCTGACCTGGCCGGGCTGATCAGCATGGACAGGCTGACACCCTGATATGCCAAGAATCAGTTCATAAGAGCAACAATAAAATGCAGTCAGACACAAGCACACAGGTGAACAGAATCCCTCTGAATCCGGCTGGGTGTCCAGCTGACACCCTCATGGGCCAGCATTCAGTTCATAAGGGCACGTCTGAGTCAAACTGGGTCAATCAGCCTATACAAGCTGATCCCCTTATGTGTTTCAAACTCAGCACGTCCCAATCTTTGGCCTCTTGATGAGCAGACCCCACAATAATTTGGGCTTCACAGGGATCTTTAGCATAGGTAAAAGAAGCGTTGCTGCAGAGCACGGGAGGAAAGAGAAGCAGAGAAGGAAAAATATACCCAATTACTACCAGTTTGACTATAAAAGTTATTTATTGCTAAGCATATGAAATATATAATAGTACTAGTAGTAATAGACATGCAAAAGAAAAACAAACACCAACAATGACAATACTACCCTGGTTTCACTAAGTATTTGGGGAAACTTAGCTCAAGCTTAACTGATACAGTTCAGGTTCAGAAGTTTATGCCTAGAAAGAAGACAGAGAACGCTGGGATCTCACCTAGTCCACGGTACTCAGGCTGCAAAGCTGACAGGCACAGTCTGTAGCACAATCCTTGAAGAGAGAGATGATCTGTTCTTCCAGCGTCCCAAGAACGACAGGGGATGGTGTCAGCACAGGGGTTTTCTTCTTCTCCTTCTTTCCTCCTGCTTCTACTTCTTTTCCTTCCTTTTCCTCTTCTAGCAGCACACACACTTACAGATTTTTATACCCTCAGTTCAGCTGCTTTGAAGCACCCTCAGTAGTGTAAATCATTGTCTTTTCTATTGACAAGGGGTTATCTGGTTTGGACCATCTCAGGAAACTGATTGATAATCAGGAAACACTTAAGATTAGGGAGTAACCCAAATACTTGGGAGCCAGCTTGAAATTCCTATGGGTGGCAGATATACTGATGGGATATCTCATGGTTTCTTCAGGAACAATAGATAGCTTGCAGCATCAGGATTTTGGATTTTTACTTGTTGTGCACAAGCCTCAGCTTAGCATGACTTTTCCAGATCTTACTATAGTCTTTTAACAGACTTAAAACAATTATTGGGGTGCTCATAACCTTTTGTGGAGAGGACTCCCACCAGTCGTCTCGGGAAAGATATGACAACACCTGGGATTAGGGCTCCAGCAGGCTGGATGCTGTGATGAACCCTTAACCATTGTTCAAATGTTGCCCATACCCCCTCTGACTCGGTCTCTTGCCTCAGCATTCCCTAACCCGGCAACCGAGTTTTAGTCAATCAAGTTTAAATAGGCCTCCCATAGTGGGACCGGGGAATGTACGGCCCGAGATGCCTATTAAACTTAGAGCTGTGTGTGTGTGTCTGGGGGGGAAAAGTCCTTAGTAAATCCAGATTAGAACTGGTCTGATAAATGCTGAGCTGGGTGTGTGTGAACATGGGTTGATTAACATTGGAAGCACAGATTCCCCATCATGCAGTGCTCCCCTGCTTCTCTGGTCCCAGAATTCACTGCAGCCTCTGCTTCAGGCTTTCTGTTTTCCATCTCTCATGTAAATGAGACCTAGGGCAGTTGATTCACTCGTCACCCTTATCTGGTGAGGGTCTTAGGTGCGTCTCTCACTGCATCTTAATCAGTTTCGTTTAGGTAGAGGAGGGGAGGGGGGTGAGTCCTTTGTGAGTCAGACAGACTGCATCCTGTACCAGGGTTCCCCAAGAATACAGAGCTGAGACGTAACAATTCCCCCCGTTGATGGGGTGCTTGCGTTGAGCTAGTATCCCCATCACATTCTTGCTCCATGGTACTGGTTCTGGCCTTCTATCCATTGCAATCGTCGCATCAGTCTCTGGATCCAGCAAACTAGTAGCATCAGACTAATTACTAGTATAATTTGAAAACTAATGATTACTACAATGGGGTGAAGCATGACATTTAAAAGACCTGTTGCATTGGGGCTCCACCCAAACAAAACCTCCCACCAGGAGTGATGGCCTGCATTTTTAACTGTAGCTGCTAGCTTAGAGATTTCCTGATTGTGGTGTTGAATCTCGAGTTTGCCATTCTCTCCCAAAGCTTTGAGTCTTTGCAGTTCAGCTCGTAAGGAGGGATGAGTTAATAGTTCCTTAATGGTGATGAGACCCATTCCTAGTAAAATGGGGGACACCTCTTTGTAGAGCTCAGGGTAGGCATTCAAATGTTGTATGGTCCATATAGGTACAGTAAACTTAAGATCACAAGTAACAATAGTGGTTACATTACAGAAACAGCGATTAATATAAGGCACCATAGGTTGAATCCAATATCCATTAATTAATACAATATCACATCTTGTTCTCATGCACACACATGCTTTACCCACATAAACAATAGCAGATTCCCTTTCTTGGATAACATCGAAGGAACAGTGAGACTTGTTTCCAGGTTGTGGAAAAAAACATTCATCATGCTCCTCCAATGCTTGGTCTTCACAGATGTAACCTAAACCTTCTTTTCTTCTGCACCCTTTTACATTTACTGTTTTCCATGCACTATCTTTCTGCCAGGCCCAAGTGTTATGATCCCTGGAGTACATTACTGAGCTATCATCAATTTGTAATCCCAGTGGGACTACTGGGTGGATTGTTCTAATTTCCTTGCCTGCCACAGTTATAAGGAATAACTGCAAGCTTTGCTGGTGGTGATTATATGAAGCATTAACTAATCTCCACCAGGGCTGGAGGGCTAATTCTTCCTCCGTTACATGGGGCCGAATTAGGTTGATTGCTTCCATGGGAATTTGTCCCATCATGGCTTGCCGAATCATTCCCATGATAACATTTTGGGTGAGAGCCTGAGCTTGCTCACACGCTAAAGCCAATGATACATTATTTTGGAAGGACTGTACACCAGACATCATTAACTTTTCATCCCCTTCTATGAGTTTTTCCCACCCAGGAAATACCTTACTTATTAACTGCTGTTCTTCGCTTAACATCTTTAAAGATGCAGTTAATGGAGTTCCCATTTTCCCCATATTTTCAGTGGCATATGACAGTTTATTAGCAAGAACTTCTATATTTGCAGCATCAATTAAGGAGACTCCTGCTCCTACCAGTGCAATTTAATAACTTATGATACAGGTTCCACTTGAGTCCATGATGGCTTACAGAACTGGTAGCGACGCTGTAGGGCCAGGGGGTTGCTTCCACTTTCATAGAATCCATGCATGTGGCACAGGCATTTTATTTCCTGGGCTCCAAATGGCAAACAGTTTCAGAGTTTCAGAGGCATCGCAGGTTCAGAATAGAGTCTGGACATCAGACTCCAGAGACCTATGCACAGCAATGCTTTGGTGCAGCTATGGAATGTCATCATTCGTGTTTGGAGACCTGTGAGGGGACAGAAAAGAGAAAAACAAACTCCCACACTCCCCCCGTATATACTGGGAGAAGCTGTGATCAACATTGCAGGGGAAAAGTGGAACATTAATCTACAAGAGGGTGGCCATAACAAGTTGAGCACTTCTCTGGC
>NW_005843386.1:160766-164699 GCF_000455745.1 Alligator sinensis | reverse complement strand
ACAACGATGCACAGCAGAGACTTCTGCAGGTCCTCCTTTTAACTTCCATAACACCCCATTAGCTAGATCTACAGTTAGCTGAAATGCCTGGAGGAAAGGAACTCCTAGGATTTTTTCCTTCTTCCCAAACTACAGTAGGTTTTCAGTGTTTCTCTGTTCTTCTCTCATCAATTAGTGGAAATGGGAAATTTATACGGGATTTAAGATGTCTACAAATTCCTTTTCCCTTAAACACTTTCTCCTCACTAAGTATACATTACTGTGATTTCTTAAAGATGAGGAAACTAATGCAGACTGAGCTGCTGTAGGATGCAGAGTGAATGACCAGAACTGATGTAGTCTCATAGTTCAGGTACTTTGTATGCTATCTTGGCTGCATCTGGATATGTAGGAGTGGCAGTTTGTGGCACCGCAAACCTCTTTGTGGCACCAGAAGCTACACATGGAGCATGTTAAAACATGACCCGCACTGCAAATTTGCAGTGTGGGGCCAAAATTTGCTACTGGGATTTCCTGGTAGCAAAAATAAATGCAGAACAAAAAGCAGCTCAACGCATGCACAAACCTCTGCTGGCACACATGGAGACTGGGCGATCCAGAGCAATTCTCTGGCTATTGGCCTGGCCTCTATGCTGCTTGACCTGTGCCCCTGCTGCTCCAGGCTACCATATAAGACTGCTGGGGCCAGCACTGGTGCAGGGAGATGGGAATGAAATGTTCACCAGGTCTGATGAGGAAAACAGAGAAGCACTTTGCTGGGTTGGACAGTAAGGCTAGTAGAGGTCCTATTCAATAGCTACCACTTGGCCTCATAAGGGAAGGGACTACAAGGCAGGGAGGAACAGGCAGTCCAAAACTAACTCCTTGGCTGACTGGCTGGGAAAAAAAGAAGTCAGTGGGGGAGACATTTAACAAATTCTTGCCTCTCAATAGATTAAGGTACTTCTGGCAGTATTTTTTTCCATATCATTTTTTCCACAAGCTCCATTGTAAAGTTATATGGCAATATGTTACTGCCTTCAGTAATTTAATGCACTAAATAATCAGTAATTCAGGTAGTTTAGTTGCAAGTTATAAATGCCAGTGATAATGTTCTAGCCTGAAGTATATACTGGTTTTCATTTTCGTTTTTCTCAGAGCAGTTTTTCTTTCCTCACAGAATGATAAGCAATGATAAAATCCAATTATTAAGTTTGAAGCACTATTGTAAGGAAAGATAAGAGTAGCTTGTTTCTAAATGTTTTGTCCTTTTACCAGTAAATTGAATTTAGACAGTGAAAAATTGACATTTTATGAAATTGAAGTTTTGCCACATCTGATATTCTCAGTGGACAAAATAAGAGAGCTGCATTTCATCTGTAAGCTTCTAGACAGTTAGTTTCCATTTAATGTTTATCAATGAATACTTAATTGGGACTACGGAGAGGTTACTAGATTGTTAAACCTACATTGTTTCTACTGTAGATTGTATTAAAATAAAAGTAAATTACTTTAATATTACTGTTTAAAATAAAACCCAGATGTAAAATTACATATAATATAAGAATTAACATTCATAGAAATTTATACAACACTTTTTGTGTCAAAGGCTGTATATGCAGCTGTTAATTGCTATTGTTCACCAGTCTTTTAAAATGAAAGCAACTATCAAATCCTCATTTTGTAGGCTTTATCACTAAACAGTTTTATAGGATATTTAAAATTCATGAGTCCATCTGGGGCCCAAATGTGTTGTATAGTCACAGTCCACATAGTATAACAAGACAACACAAAATGTGGCTTTAACTAGTCATGGATGAAACTGAAACTTTGGCAATTTAGATAAAAATTAGAGTCTGAATGGCTGCCAGAATTTATCTTAACTATCCAAATCTTCTGAGTCTGCAAAGCTGGGATGGGGTTACTGTGAGAACCGCTTGTAACGTTCTGACATTTCTGAGGTCAGCCAGAAAAAAACACTGAAACAAGGTACATAGCTTTTAAAAATGTGAAATTATATATGAATTTCTTTTCAAATCTAAAGAGTTATTCATTTCCAGTTCAGTTTGGATATTGGGAGGTAGGTCTTAGGGAGACCCATATTTCATCACAATGAACTAACTCAGTCAGATTGAAATTTCTTTTTAATTCTAGTGTGCGCTTTCTATGGAAAGCAATAGGAGATGGGATATACTTGACACATTCGAAACACAGTATGTGTGTATGAATGTGTTTTTGGTTTGTTTGTTTTTTTTAAACTGAGTACTCCTGGAAGACCAAACAGTGAAAGATGTTTGCCACTTTCTGATAATTTTATTTGATACAATCCATAGTCTATATAATACATATGCTATAACATTAAGACATCTGTTATAAACTTATAAATTCAGTGTATTCTGCCAAACTACACAGCAGAGACAGAAGTGCACCTGCTCAAACAAGTTGGAAACATTACAAATGTGTGAACTTGACCCAGTCTATATGAAACAGCAACACTAATTTCATAATACTAAAAAAGGAGGAAATGTCAGCTATGTAATCTGCAATTTAGTTACTGATGAACACATCTGTTGATTTAATATCCATAACTGATGCCAGGCAGATTATACAACTTTTCAAAAACCAATCTTCAGAAACAGAAAGTATAGAAAAAAATCTTTTTGTTTGTTTGTTTTTTTGGAAAGAGAATAGAAAATTGGGTATTATTGTGCTATTCTATTGAGTTTGTTCTATGAGATTGTATTGTATCTGAAGCAAAATAATGAGGCAAGATCAATTAGACTAGTAATTATGGGAAGATCCTAAGCCCATCAAAGTAAATGAAAAGACTCCTGTTGGATTTTGTGGATTTTGGATCAGGTTCTAAGAAGATAAATTATATATGATGATTGCTTTGGTTCCTGTAGGCTGCTGGAAAAGGGATATGACAACTACCAAGGGCTTTCCATTTTTTTATGTACCAAAAAGTCAGGACTTTTGTCTAAATTGGTCTTACTTATTTGACAGGACTATTTGGTTCAACATGCTGGCTCAGACAGCTACAAAAATTGTGTTCCATTTCATCTGAAAGAATGAAGCTTGATATTGTGCTAACAGACTAGTCATATTAAAAAGTGGACAACAGGGAATGTTCTAACTTGGATTAAGGAATAAATACAAAGACATTTTTAAGAAGGAAACAGCTGTTTAAAAATGAAAGGACATTTATAGAAAGAAATGTGGATGAAAGGAATGGCAGACAGAAGGGGTTTTATATAGAATGGAAAGTGGTGGGAAAGAAGACACCACCAAGAAAGGTAAAGAGTGGGTAGATTGGAGCAATTGAGATAAAGTTTTAGTTAACTCCAGTTTCTCTCAAGGTTTTAAGAGCCAATCTAGGTATGGGAAAAGAATCACTGCCCCCCCCCCCCTCCGCCCAAACATATATCCCTCCTGCTCCCCATCCCCAAACTTCTCCTTCTCCCTCCCACAGTTGTCCTCTTTTTTGAAACTGGATATATGGTAACCCTACAGCAAGACCTATCTAACTGTATTTCTGTACATATTCCTGGCATAGCCCCAGGGCTAGGAAAGCCCAGCCAATGGTCCCAGTCCCAGGGCTGTGCTTTTCCTACTCTCCCCGTATCACTGGATTATTTTTAGTCAGCCTGGCCCTTCCCCTCACCCCCAGATAGACAACACCCCCTGCTGACCAATCACCCCCTGCCCAGGCTGCCAACCACCATGATCTCACAAGCTACTCCTGGTGCTAGTTTCACCAGTGTTTGCTTCTGCTGGGAGCCAATGGAAGTAACTTGGGGTAAGGGAAGGGGTGGCCAGGAATGTGAGAGGAAGTTGGTTCACCAGGGGTGTTTCTCATTGTAGCAGTGGGGGGGGGAGGGGGATCACCCAGCTAAAAATAGCCCCTGTTTCTTGGGGGGGGTAGACCTCTTCCAATTCTGCCAGCCCCCCCCC
>NW_005843386.1:159421-160756 GCF_000455745.1 Alligator sinensis | reverse complement strand
CACCCCTCCCTCCATCCTGACTTACTTCAGTCACACTTCCCAGGACCCAGGACTGGTCCTGGGAATGGTTTGTGGGATCAGGGACAGTTTAGCAGCATTAGGGGGGGGCTGATGGATTTGAGGGTTTTGCCACAATTAGAGAGATTCACTGATGTTATTAAACCCCCCAAGCCTCCCCACAGACTTTAATAACCCCCCAACCCCCCCAGCCCCTACTGCAGACCCCATTAACCCCCTGATCCCCTCAAACCCCCTGCAAACCCCACTACCCTCCCTGATTCTGCCATGTCCCCTTGTTGATCCCTAACCCCTGTAGAGTCCTTTAGCCCCTTCATTTCCTCAAGCCCACCTGCTAGTCCCACATCCTAACTTACTTTAGATCAGGTGGCCATTTTTAACCCAGTTTAACTTCCACCTAACCTGTCTGAATAGCTGTAAGTACACTTAGTGATTGTTAAGCCTTTGTATGGTGATACTTTAAATTATATGCATAACCATGAACACAGATTATACCAGTGTTGTTCTACTTCTAGCCTGCAGGGCTATGTCACCTAGCTTATGTGGCTCCCATTGGGCTGGAAATTTGGTGGCAGGGAAGCAGTGGCAGCACTAATTGCCACAGCTCTGGAAGCCAAATGTATTAACCTGTAGGGGGCCCTGTGGTTTGGGTGATAGTCTCACAGTGTCACTCTGTGGATAGATCCAGCATGCAGGATCAGGTTGGGGTGCAGCTGACCTCATGCTACTCTGTGGACCAGCTCCATGCCACTCATCTTGCTCATAGGGCTAAAAGACTAAGAACCATTAGATTAAAAACAAGGGCCAAATTTCTGATATTGAGTATGAGAAAACTTATTTTCATAGTTGTGCTAACTTTATATTGACTTGTAGTATATAACATATATTACGATTACAAAGTTATAGATACGTTAGTATTTCTTTCTTGCAAAAAACAAGCAGCTGCAACCTCCTACAGCCCCCTTTATTTGACATAACAGAAGTGATTAATATGATCTCTAAATGTTACCAGTGATACCATATATGATCTTGACGCATCTATGGCTCTATCCTCCCGTGGTAAGGAAGGTGAAAGTTAAGTTAGTGGTGCCTTTTTGAAGTTACAGTTTCCTAACTTGAAAAGCATCATGTGATACCGGAATCAGTCATATGTTGTAGCTTTTTATGACATTGAATGATGAGAAATATACTGGGGAAGACAATAGGGACAAGGAACAAATGTATCTGTGAGGAGTTTGTCTCCAGAAAACCCTTCAACAACCAAAAGAATATGCTATTTAAAAACAAAACATAACATTGTGGGATTTTCTCTGGGGC
>NW_005843386.1:111300-159390 GCF_000455745.1 Alligator sinensis | reverse complement strand
TGCTGAACCAGAGAGAGAGAAAGAACTAAAAGGGCCATGTTGATTTCTGATGAACTAGGCCATCACCTGTGAACACGTATGCCATTCTGAATGAATTAGCCTTTAAAGTGCCACCCTGGCCTGCCTTCTGCTCTCTTTCATTATGGAAAGAAAAAGGGACTGTATCAAGAAGCAGAGAAAGCTGAAGGTGGCAGATTTTTTCCTCTTTCTCTCTCTACCCATGCCAGGAGTAAGCAGGGTGCAAAATTTTCTCTGGAAAGGAAGCAGATAAGAAATCTATATCATTACCTATCAGTAGGTGAGGATCTTGCCTAAAATATCCCCAGGCACATGAGCAGCTCTGTAGATTGGTGCAGGAAATAAATAAATAAATAAATAAGGCTGTTGCTTAAATCAATTTACGTCTGTCACTCTGTCTTTATGTTTTTTCCTTTGAAGCTCTGATGGCTACTGGTGCAGAAAAGGGTTTAATTGTTTGCTTAATCTCCTTCTCACTAAGAGGCTATGAAGTTTTACTTATAACTCAATTGAGTAGTTAGAAAGTGTGGTTAGTCAAAGTCTGAGATGTTTTCAAGGACAGTCTAATACTAGAATCTTTCTCCATGCTTTAAATAGTCAGTCATATGAGTGAATGTAATGCCAGTTTACTTACAATGTAGAGTCAGTGCTATATATAGTCTCTATTTTTGTTCTTTTTGCTGTTGCTTGTGAGGATGACTTTTGGAATAACTGGATACTTATTTTTGTCATTTCTGGATATAGTTCAAAGTGATTCAAGGACTTATTTAATATAGCTTGTAATTTGCATGATATCTTCTTCCTTCCGTCATTTTTTTTCTCATTTGTCCTTTCAGTCAGAATACTATGATTGATTTATGGAAATGTAGAGATGCCATCATACTGAGTTAATGTTGCTGATTTCTTATCTTTTGCAATTTCCTCATTTGAGTAGCTACGCTTGCAATTGTAATAGTACATTAACACCACTTCCCTCCTTTCCCCTCTTCCACATGCCCCTACCCCTTTCTCTTGACTGATTGTTTGATTTGCTAAGGTTTCAGCTTCTCAGGCATTGCTCATAAAGCCCATTAGTTTGCATAAAGGCAAGATTTCAGTAAGCTGCTTGAATACTGAAGTCAGCACTGAGTTGCTACTCCTAACTCTCTCTCTCTCTCCCAAAATCATTATGCTTTCGAGTGTGGCTTTTCTAATTATCCCTTGCTTTCCTAGACATTTCAAGGGGAAGAAAAAAAAATCTTCAAGAGTTGAATTGTTTCTCTAAAGTTATGTTTGAACAAACAGCTGACTGTCAAGTTTTGCTTCTGCATTTTGTTGTTTTGAAAATATGACCTAGATGTTTCTCATTTCTCTGATTTGTCACACTTTTCACTGTAATCAGTTGTAAATATTGTTGTTACACTTTTTGTAATGCTGCTGCTCATCTGGCATTAGATTTTTTGCCTCAGAGATTTTCCATGGTGATAGCTGCATAGATCTTTGAGATCTTCTGTCTGGTGTACGAATCTTATCTTTTGCTGTCAGAATCAGCTAATGACTAGATAAGAGACTTTTAGTTACACTTTCATGCACTCAGGACACCTGATGTGTGGCAGAAGCTCAAGCTATGACCCATTTCTTGTTGCCAAACATTTACATTATATGGATAAGCTTCTTTTAAGCAGTCCTGAGTTTTGACATTTAAAATGTCCTCTGACAGGAAAATATTAACTCAGTAACTTAAGCAATTCTTTCACCTGCAAGCCATATATTTCCAAGTATCATGTCTGTTTTTAAAACAATACAATACAGCTTAATCTGGTAAAGCATCTTTTCATACAGACCATGTCCTATAATACTTCACAGGGTTAACGACTACAGCCACAAAGGGTAAATTAAAAATAAAAATCATTGAGGGAGACAAATCGAGAGAGATAAGCAAGGAAGGAAAAATAAATGTCCAGATCAAAACAGAAAATAGAGAATCAAGGAGATGGAGAAAGTCTAGAAGGCTATTCCAGACTGTGAAAGCCAGAAAGGAGGGAACAAAGAAAGGATGTGAAAGTAGATATGGGTTAAGTACAGATGTTTAAAAAGCCTGAGGTGGAATCAATCTAAGTTACGTGGTTTTCTGTAAGTGGCCTAGGTTAGGGTAGTAGCGAACAGAACATAAATTTGATGGAAGAGGGGCGGGCATGCTGGCTGCGTCCACTGGTAGGCTGTCTCTTCCATATGAGTACACTAGCAACCACACTATGCAGTCTCCTTACTGCTCTGGCTCAATAAATATTTGTGCGAAGGGGAGCAACCTAAAGAAAGGGGATCTGCGGGGGATGGGTGATATGAATTCAGATTTCCTCAGAAAAAGGGGATAATGTTGTAAACATATTTTATTCTTCAGAGTGCAGAAAGCATTGAAAGAATTGAAATTACAGTTGAAGAGAAGGGAGTATCACGTAACTCCAAAATGATCACATTTACAATGTATTTATAGCAAGGAAATCAGAGGTGGTTCAGACCTGCATCTTATCTCGTAAATTTTCTGCCAGATGTAAAATTATTCCCTGCAGTATACTATCTCATGATTTTTCTACGTATTCATAGACATAAGAAATGGAAGAGACTATTTCAGCTCTGAAATTAACTCCACTGTGAACAATCTTTGTCTAATCAACATTGTCAGATAATATGTCTTTCTCCAAAGTATTGCTTTTAGGGTTGTTCTTTGGAGAACAAGCTAAGCAAGTAGCTGAAGGCCAATTTCTAGTTAACCAGCATGTAAGGTACAAAATATCTATTCTATCTAGGGCTTTGAATGTCTTCACATTTCTGGGGAACTGTATGAAGTAAATTGTCTATGAATTAAACCTTTCCACTGGAGATTGGGCATATTTGGTACATTTTCATTCCAATCAAAATATTTTAAGTTTTCTTGTATCACAATTGTCAAGCATTTGAACAAGTGTTTTTTAAAAATATGAAGTGCATTGATAAGCTTTTATTGTGCTGCTATCTTAGGTCAAAATATATTCTTCTTTTGAAAGTGTGGATTCATTAGTTTTGTTTTGTTTTTTAATTTGCCTTTGATAATCCTTTAATCTGCATGAAATAAATATCCTTTTAATGGGCATTCTTGGCTGAGGGTGTTTAATAAATATTTAATATTTGCTTTAGATTAAAATGATGAAATTTATTGTAGTACATTTAACAGATTAATTTCTGAAGTTGCTCTCAGGTGACCCAGAGAGTTTAAAACTTAGCTCTTTCTTTTATATATATATATATATATGAAAATGCTATGGTTGTGTGTAGATCAAATGAGGGGCAAGTGTGCATGGAACTTTAAAATGGGTTAAATGCTTTTGCACCTCTCTAATGGTGTTGGTGTTTGCATGCATTGGCGGCATATTGCACAACAATTCCAGTCACTGTAGCAAATTAGATAGCATAATGCATCTTAAATGACTTGGGGCGCAGCAAACTAAAACTTCTCTGAGGAAATTTAGTTTGCTGCCCTACAGCCATGGAGCAAAGTACCGGGCTCCGTGCAGCTCAGGGGCTCTGCAGGAAGCCTGTGTAGGCAGCTTAGCAGCAGCCCGGGAAGGCACGCTGCACCCAAGAAAAGTGGTGAACCTGATCCATTTTTTCCCCTAGAGCCTGCCTGCCTGTCTGAGCTGTACAGGGGCCCGGTGCTTCCCTCTGCAGCTGCGATGCCCCCTGGGACTCCCTGAGCTGTGTGCCTGCAGGCAGGTGTTGCCTGGGGGGCAGAGGGCACTTTTGCTGTGGAGGGAAGCACCAGCCCTCCCCCTCCCCCCACAGCCCTAGGACTGCTCCACTTGCTGGCAGCTTGCCCTCCCCTCTCCACCGCTGGACAGGCAGGTAATTCAGTGGGGTGTGTGCATAACACAGGGGTTTAAAGGGCCATAAATTGAAGTAGTGTTTTTAAAAACCCACTGTTTCAATTTAGGGTCCCCGTTTCATCTACACATGCCCTATGTTTTTCATATTCCCAAAACATAGACTTTAAGAACGATGTAAAAAATCATGAGAATTGGCAATACTGCTACAGGGGGGCCAGGGCCAAGGCCAAAAGGAAGCTGCAGCAGTACCAGGCATTATTTTGGTTATATGTTTATTTGTTACTGTGGTGTGACATAGCCCCATGCTAAGGGGAAGGATTTCAGTTTGGAAGCAGTTTTGGCTTAGGCCTGTGTTTGTGTTTGAATACTGGAGGACTAGGAGCAGCTGTGAGGGGAAGCTTGGAGGCTGCAAGCAGCCCTAGGGGAATGTACTGTTCCTATTGCTGGAGGACCTTTCTGCAAACTAAGGAGCTGAGCCTGTAACAAAATGGACTGTGGGCACAGGGCCAAAACCCTGAAGGTATGGAAGAGAAAAGAGATCCTGAATCCCCAAAGGCCCAGAGCCTGGGAGGGCAAGAGGGACTGAGGTGCCCAGAGCCCAGGAGGGTGAGGCTGGAACTGGGAGATCAAGCAGCCCAGGGTCTGGGAACATGGTCTTTGTGTAAGCTTTTTGTTTAGTTTAGTTTTGTATATCAGAACTCAAAATACCCCACTAAGGTACAAACCCATCTTGGTGCAATTAGGACCTGGGGCTGAGGGGCCCAGCTAGAGCAAGAGGGCCAAGCCAGAGAGTTGAGGCTCTAAGGTCTGAGGCCTGAAGGGCTCCTTCAAGGCAACATCCCTGAGACAGAGAGGCTGTATAGTATGGGAAGGATCTGAATTGAGCAGGCTCAAGATAAGCTGAGAAAACAGGGTACTCTGAGCCCACTACTCTCTAAGGGCAGCCTCCTTGTTTAACTTTAGCATCAAGATGCAAGCTACCAGGGTGGACGTCTGAGGTCAGAGTGGGGAAAAGAGTCAGGAGGATCCAGGTTGCCAACAGTAGCGGGTAGGGGGAGGAGGGAGCAACGTGTGGCCAACCGCAGGGCCTAAATGGTGACAGCTTTGAATAAAGGGTAGCATTGATTGACCTTACAACAAGCTAAGCTTGAACACTAATTGGGTCACAGGCCAGTTCCTGTTTTCCCATAGGTGAAGTAATCTGTGTAAGTCTTACTGTTGAATACAGATAACTTCCTGTGCTATGCCGGAATACCGTGTGAAAGGCTGGAGGAAGATGGCACTCTGTTCCTGTCTGCCAGTGCCTGGCTACAACAGTTACCTTCCCTTTGTACACATGGGAACTTGAGCAAGAAATCTGAAGAAGAAATCCTCCCTGAGCTCTTAAGAGGTAATGCAATTCCTAATTGCTCCAAGATGGGTTGTGTCTTAGTGGGGTATTTTGAGTTCTGAGAAACAGAACAAAACAAAAAATGTTACACTAAGAAGAAAGGTATAGAACTCTAAAGAACCCTTGAGGTATTAAACCAGCACTGTAAAGGAGTTCATAAATTGTCCAAGATAGAGCTGATACAGCATCTGAAGTAGCTCTTCCCAAATATTTTAATAACTCTATAATGATCTAAGGGGCCTTTATTATCTGTTCCTCTAATGCAGGGTACTTAGGAGTAAAAAGGGGAAGTGGAACATATAACAAAGCAGTTACCTCAAGCTATATTTTCCCATATGATCAATTGTCATATCTTCTCCACATATTTCTGTGAAGGGTAACATTTTCACACAGAGATTTGTCCAACCCAAATGTCAACCATTCCAGTATCTTTAGACCATAAAAAAGAGTATGAAGGACAGTCATGAACACATTAATAAATAATAAAAATACTAACTCTAGCAACAAAATGTATAATAGGAAGTGCCATTTTTATGAGCTCCTTTTGTTTATAGTTTAGAGATTTGAATACTTCTCTCAAGGCTTCATCTCTTGGTTTGTGCTGAAACAGAACTGAATTATCTGAATAAGGGATGTTGCTTGTTTAATTGGTTATTGATCACAGGTCCTTTTTCCTTTTCTGTCTGCATAATTCTTTATCTCTAATTATGTCTATAAAACTAGATAGTTAGACAGATATGGAGGATCATATGGGTAACTTCTTATTGAGAACTTGGAGAAGTGGATATTGATCATTACAACAGCTCTATGAAAGAACAGATATATTGTTGTCCACTGATGTCTGATCAATAGTTCTGACAGTGTCTATGCATGCACACACGTATAAATTAAATATAAACCTCTCTCTAGGACTTGTATCCCCTTAGGAAAGGACACTCACAGCTGTTAGCCAGAAGTGTACTAAGTGGCTCAATGTAATAAATTATTGTTTCTCAAAGAAGGTACCACAGTATGTTTCAGAAATCTTGTCTTAAGTACATAAAATTTGCAGCAGCCAAATGGAAGAGTATTGAAGAGCATATTGTTTCTGCTTTGTGCAGAACTGTTCTTGGGATAAAGCACTTTATTCCGTCTTTATTTGGCTACTTTAAATGAGGAACAAGAATAATAAGGTTTTAATACTCTGTGACGGGAAACCTCAGAAGCATCCCAGGTGTACAGGGATTACCTGTATCAGAACCCATTCTAGGTGTACAAGGGGGAAGCTATCATAAGTATTGACTTAGCAAAAAGGGGGTGATATAAAAGATCATGAAGACCTGGCTGGTAATACAGACAAACATATGCTGGTATTATTTTTAATTGGGATAAACAACATTATGTCTACAGTGGTTGGTTTTTTAAAGCATATTTTGGCTTGTCCCTCAGTTGATTTAAATCAGTTTCTCTCCATCTGGTTCAATGAGCTCTGCTTGTTGAACTTATCTAGCACAATACCTTTGGCAGTTCACACTGGGATGGAACAAAATCCTCACTGTCCCAACACAGATTTCATAGATTTCATAGACAGTCGGGCTGGAAGGGATTTCGGAAGATCATTGAGTCCAGTCCCCTACACAAGGGGCAGGAAGTCAGCTGGGGTCATAGGATCCCAGCAAGATAAGCATCCAAATTTCTCTTGAGGCGTTCAATGTAGGTGCTTGAACCACCTCTGGTTGCAGGCTATTTCAGACCTTGGGGGCTCGGACAGTGAAGAAATTCTTCCTTATATTCAACCTGAAACGGTCTTGCTGGAGTTTATAACCATTTGACCTTGTCATCCCTTGGGGTGCTCTGGTAAACAATTGTTCCCTCAGACCCTGGTGAACACCCTTGATAAACTTATAGGTGGCCATCAGATCGCCCCTGAGTCTGCGCTTTTCCAGGCTAAAGAGTCCCATAGATCTTAGTCTGTCGTCGTAAGGAATGTTTTACTGACCTCTGATCATGCGCGTGGCTCTTCTCTGGACTCTCTCAATTTTCTCCACGTCCTTTTTGAATTGAGGAGCCCAAAACTGGATACAGTACTCCAGCTGCGGCCTCACCGACCTCACATGACCAAGGAGATCTTTATCCTCTAATACCCTACACTGGAAGATAGTCTTGCTTGTGATCAAGAGTTCAATAAATGCTTCCTAGATCAGAATCACTGCAGGAAAGTGCTATCTCTATGAAATTTAGGTAATTTATGTCTATAGTCTGTTTGAGGCCATGAGGCCAGTGCTTCCTCATTTGGGGCTGATTTGGTTGCTACCTGCTACCACTGGCACAAAAATTCATTATGGAAGATTTCTGTCAGTGGAAATGGACTAACAATTCTTTCAATCGCTGAGAAAAGAAGTGGAGTGATTCCATGGCCTTCTTGGGGTAATCAATAAGTCAAGTTAATGACTCACTTTTCCTTAATTATCAGGTGGAAAACATAATACAATATACAGGTGATTTTAGAATTTTTTCTCTTTCTGACTTTTGAATCTGTTGTTAAATCAATAACAGCCTGTATGCAAATGTATCTTTTTTCTTGTTGTTGTAGTTATTAGTTGTTAACTAGATGCCTTGGAAACTTTCTGTTTTTTGAAGCGCCTAGAAAATCCTTTGGTACTGCAGATAAAAATGCAAGATAACTATTACAGATGCTGGTTTGGTGAGATAAACCCAGGAATGAAGGACAGCCTTAGATATGATACAGATGCTCCTTTTTTGCATAGTGGAATCTCTAAGGATTTTAACCCATGCTTAGGACCAAAATGAAATACAAAAAATGTTGCTTAAATACCTTGATCTTCACAAGGGGATCAGAGTTGTTCAACTGCTGTTGGGGTGGCAATAGCTGTGCTACCAAGGAGTGTCACAGCTGCTTTTCGACTGGTCCTCTACACTTAGATATAACAATCATACATGTGCATATGAAGATCCATATCTGATATGTAAACTATATATTCTCAGTAATACTGAAAAAAAAATCAGCTTGCCAACATTCTTAAACTATGCACACATATTTCACTTGCTACATATCAGGAAATAAAAGCGAAACCAAAGTGTGAAGATGATGGTTTTCTTCACAAGCCCTAAATGTTGGAAGCTGTTAGATTACAGCCTTAATTAATCTGTTCAGTATGAAAAACTTAAGTATTTTCTACAGATGTTCCTTTTCCTGCAACACACAAATATCCACAAACAAGATGACTATTTGAAATAAAAATGCTGTCATATTTAATTATGCATGTAGCAATTTAGGAATATTTCTTCCTGACAGGAAAAATGTAACAGATGTGAGATTTTAATTTAAATTAAAATAATCTGTTGCTTAATAAAATTTGTTTATTCAGGTCCAATAGTCTTAAGTGACAACTTGGTGCATGTCCACAGGGGCAAAAGAGATGGCCAGAGCAGAATAGAAAGAAGATTTATTTCTATCCTGAACATGAGTAAGAGCCCACAGGAGATTCATCCATCCCAAAGCTTCAACGAATAAAACTGTATGACAGAGAAAAAAGAGATATAGTATCGTCAACCCTAAGGGTTAATGAGTTAGATCCTTGAATTAAGTTTGGCCTAAAAGTCACATTGCTTTTAACAATATAATCTTGTAATATTATTTTGTAGCAGTGGGGGTCTCAGAGGTTTTTTTCACATCACTTCAATTTGGTATTGATAGTTCTTTCTTACATCAGACTGCAAATTCAGGTATTGTCATCTTAAATGAAACAATATATTATGAAATTATATAATATTTCACTCTCATGTATTATAAACAGTGGCATTTATATAATATTAAGCTGTTATAGTGTCTCCAAATAATTACGTAACAAATTAATTATATTATCATTTGCCTTTCTTAATTTTCAATTAACTGCTCTCAGTTTCTCTCTAGAGACATGCTTCCTGACTTCCCTTTCCTATGCCCTTCCATACTGCCTCCCATCTTGCTCTTATGACATATTCCTTGCTGCTTCTTTTCTCTTTCTTACACTACCTCTAGTGTTCCCCAACTCATGCAGTCTCCTCTTTTCAATCCTCCCCATATCGTTAACATGCTGAATTCTTAGGCTCACTTCTTCCAATTTGATTTCTTTTTGGTCATGACTAATTTGGGTCATTCCACAAGTGTATTTTCCTTCTATTCCTTTCCCTGCCCATGACTCAGAAAACAGGAGTTCTTCATTTTCATGAAAGTACCTACATTAGGGGCTGTAATATTACTTTTATCAGCTCATAAGATTTAGCAAAGTTGAAACCATTGGGATGCCTCCATTGGCATGTGTCCTCTCCCTCGCACCCCAGATTTCTGCCCTGACAGTGGAGTGCAAGCACAGGGCAGGAGCCAGTGCTGGGCAGCAGCAGGGTCATGGTGTGGAGTTGTGCCCCCTCACTCTAAATACTTACATTTATGGATGCCCCGAATTATTTCCTACTTCCACATGGAGTAAAAGAGAATAAAAGACTAATACTATCTGAGTCACAACTCTTTATGTGGATGATGCCATTATTTCTCCTTACTGGAATATAAGTTTGTGTTGACACTGCTATCTTTCTGTTTGGCTAGCAGAAGACCTAAAACAATTAGTACTATATTTCCCGATGCCTTTAAGAGAACTAAAATGAATGATTTGGGCATGTCAAAATACTCAACAACTTCCAAGCTTTCATTCAGAGTAATGTGTGTATTTCATATAAACATCTTGTAATCTTTAAAAATGTCATACTCCAAATATTATTTTATGCCATTTCTGCATTTCTGCTACATTAAGTCTGACAAGTTCCTGTAAAGGACATTTTTATTAAAGTACCACTCATGACTAAACTAGGTTCTTCTGGCATTGGTTGATCTGACTAATGAACAGAACATATAAAAAATGATTTGCACTTTTCCAGTGTAATAATTGATGACTCTTGGACTTATATGTAGATCTATGAGTATCTATTTGTGAAAACATGTATTTGCCACTCATTCTGAACTCTACTTTAGCACTTAACAACATTATATTGATTCTGGATATTCAGAAGGGACTTAGTTCCATTAAAAAAACACAAACAAGCCCAAATGATTCAGCTACTACATTTCTTGGTCATTTAAATACAGATCACACCCATTTCCCTCAGACAGCAGGAAGAAGAAAGTAAGTCCTCAGCTGCTTAATCACAGTGTATAACCTGGCACTAGAAATCAACTAGAAAAGTACAGTAAAGTGTTTTTTTAATGTCTTGGTCTCAAAGGAACATCTATATTTTATAATTCAGTAACACTTTCCGATTCACTTCAAGTGCATTTCAAATGAAAAATGTTACCTTGATCTAAGACTGAACACAGAAGTGCTGAGACTCTGTTTAAATTTTACTGGATTTAAAGTTTTAGGCTGCGTCCAGACAAGCAGGGGCGTGCAGTTTGTGATACCACAAACCTCTTTATGGTGCCACAAAACTGCATCTGGTGAACATTAAAATGTGCATCATGCTGAAAATTTGCAGCAGGGCAGCAATATTTGCTACTGAGATTTCCCAGTAGCAAAAAAACCCAACCAACCAAACAAAAAAAAGTGCCAGAAGAAAAAGCAGCAAAATCCACACAAAAAAGGGTGCACCAGCAAAAATGGAGGCTGGGCCATCCAAAGCAATGCTCTAGCTGTCATCCTGGCCTCCATGCTTCTCCTGGTGATCTGGCACACCACCAGGACACCAGGTAAGCCTGCTGGGCTCAGCACAAGTGTTGGTCTCAGCCTCCAGTACTCCCTGTCTGAAGAGCTGAAATAAACTGGGCAATGGCTGCTTACCCATTGTAGGATAATTTGTCCTGCAATGAAGCACGTAGGCAGGGGTGTGCACTGAAGTAATTTGTGCCACTGCAAGTACATGGCCTTACTCATTTGGATGTGGCCTTAGGCAGCAAAATCAAATATCAAAACAAAATTTGCTTGCAATCTTAATTTAGTCTATTGCCATTCAATAATTACATGTGTAAACTAATCTTGTTTATTTTTCATGTGTAAACTCAATATAAACCATTTATTTAGTTCAGTTTTTTTCACGTGGTATAGGCATTACACTTTTACTGGTATAAGTGATCAGCAACTATTCTATACCCATAACAGAACAGAAGTTTGACACACATAGACTGATTTAAAAATGGTGGAACCCAGACTAAGATTTGCCCCCTTCTTCCCCCTCTGTCAAGGCTGAATGTGTATGCTGTTTCCTACCAATCTAAACTGCCCCCCTTACAGAGAATCACATAACTACCTAGGACTTTTTGAATATCTGTACCTAGCCATCCTGTTAGCTGGCTGCTCAACTCAGCAGAGGTATTTTTATTTCTACTGGCAGAATGCAGTTGAGGAAAATTCCTAAGGAACTTTGGGTATGGATTCACTGAGGCTAGATTGGGTCTGTGTGAAACCTAAGCTAATTATTAATTTGAATAAGTAATTTTAGATTATGATTGAAATGGTCAACAAAGAAGTGTCTGTCTTGTTAACTCTCTTATTTGATGAGAGTCATGGAAAGATGCCCCACTTCTGCAGTAATTCTTGCCATCTAAAAGTATATCTATTTTGCCCGTAAAACAAGTGTTCCGCAGAGAAATGAATATTTGATTTATGTTACCAAATAAATTGCATAAAGAGTCATTAGGGACAGATAGTCAGGCTGTAAACTAGAAATATATTTTGGTCCATCACATAAATGCAGTGAAGACATTCAAATACAATTATCTATTCATGTAATCAATTTGTATAAAAGGTTAAAGTATAGAAAGAAAGATGGCTAAGGATAAAATGAATATACTGTCAAATATGTATTCTTGTCTATTTGGATAAACTCATGAATTAAAAAGTAAATATTACTTGGTATGGAATGCATCCAATTTTTTCAATGCTCATTTTGAGCTCAAAAGAAGAAATATCCTGAGTAATGCGAGAGAGGTACATGGTAAAATTTAATGGCAAATTATTTATAAGTCGTTAATGTTTCTAACTTTCATAATGCTTATGGTTTGAACCAAAATAATATTTGAATCAAACTAAATGGTATTGTTTGAGAGAGACAAGGTTTTATATAGGACGTGCCATTAAGATGGGCTTGAGGTTGTAGCTGAATGGAATTACTGTTATAATACAGTTTGGGATGAACTAGGAAGGCAATAGAGAAAATGGTAAAATTTTAAGTTACATAATCAAAGCAAAATGTAAAATAATTCAGCAGCATAATCAAAACATTAAATTGACCTTATCACTCAGGTGCATGAACTGGTAGGAAGGATCCCTTGAGAGGCAAATCTGAGGGGGAAAGAAGTCCAGGAGAACTGGCTGTACTTTGAGGCACTTGTAGGGCTCCTGCCACCTATGAGGTCACGGCACAGGCATTAGCTATTAGGGCTGTGTGAAATTTCACAAGCTCAAAACAGCAAAATCGAAATGAAATGAAGGGCTTCGAACAGCCTTGAAATGAAACGAGGGAAGTTGAAACCTTTAGAAAGTTTTTAAACATTTTGAGTTTTGAAGCTTAAGCTGGGCTTGCCTGAAGGGAAACAAAGTAAGGAAAGGGAGGGAGAAGATGGGGGAAGGACACAGTGCCTTAACACACACGGTGGAGAAGAAGCTCCTGCAAGAGAGGAAAGAAAGACTGTGTCACATTGGCTGCTTGAGATGCTGCTGGTGATACTGTGCTGCTTCTCCCTAATTTATTATTTTACCTGTTGTTATTTGAAGTGGTGGACTGAGATGAGGCTGTAGGGGAGGAGGAGGCCTCATTGGAGCATACTACCCCAGCGTGCCTTAACATATATACATACACACACAGTCACACGTCATGAGTTTTTCTTGTCAGCAGCTTGAGGTGCAGTTTTTCAGAACCTCCTGCACCTTCTCCTTGAAACCTGATAGACTTCATGGCCTCAGCAGGGGCTACCATGCCTGCTGTTTTCATTCCCATGTGCCTTCAAACTTACAAGTTACTTGAGTTTTGCTATCAATACTTTGAGGTGCAGTTTTCCACAACCCCTGCACCTATCCCCTTGAAACTTGTAGGTTTCATGCCCTCAGAAGGAGATACCATGTCTACTGTTTTCATACAAATATGCCAGAAAATGACAAAGTTATAGGCAGTTTCATACTTCCCCATTATAGCCTATGGGTGAAATGTTGAAATAGCGTCAAAACAGTGATGCAAAACAGTTTTGACAAAACAAAATGGAACAGTGCTTTCTAAATTAAATGAAACTCAAAATGAAACACTGTCCCATTGCAGCATCAAAACAGAAATCAAAATGAAATGGTACTGTTTCGTACAGCCCTATTAGCTATCCATAAGAGATAGAAAGATGGAAAATGCCATAGAAGACCAAATAATCTCTTCAAGGAGTTGAAACTAAAAAAGGAATCTTATAAAAAGTGAAAACTTGGTTATAGTATTAGGGCACAATATAAGAGTATCACATGGACATGTAGGAAAAAAAATTAGGAAGTCCATGGCAGACTTTGAGATGCAGCTGGTAAGGGACATAGAAGGCAATAAAAAGGTTTCTACAGGTATGTCAAAAGTAAGAGGAAGATGAGATTCCACAGGATACTTATGGCATGCACAAAGCAATCTAGTCACAGACAATACTGAATTATTTAATGACTTATTTACTTCAGTTTTCACAAAAAGAGGCAGCTACCAGCAGACAAGTGCATTTCACAGCAGAGATAGGGAAGGAGACAAACATCTTAGAATAATGGCAGGATAGGTTAGGGATTACTTAGAGAAGCTAGATGCTTTCAAGTGAGCAGGGTCAGATGGGATGCATCCAAAGGTACTGAAGGAATTGGCTAAGGTAATTTTGGAGCTATTAGCTGTCCTTTTTGAGAACTTGTGGAGGTTTGGTGAGGTCCCAGATGACTGGAAAAGAGCAAATATAATGCGCATCTTTAAGAAAGGGAAGAAGGATCCAGGAACTACTGACCAGTCAGCCTTACCTGAATACCTGGAAAGATCGTGGAGCAGGTCCTCAAGGAATCCACTGTAAATCATCTAGAGGAGAACAAGGTGGTCAGGAGTGAGCAGCATGGATTTACCAAGAGCTATCATGCCCAATCAATCTGAATTTCTTCTATTATAAAGTGAGTCTCTGTGGATGAGCGGAGAGCAGTAAGCATGGTGACTGTGAACTTAGCAAGGCTTTTGATACCATCTCCCACGACATTCTCATTAACCAGCTATGGAAATACAGACTAAATGAAAATACTGTAAGGTGGATACATAACTGGATCATTGAACTCTGTGAGGAATCCTCAGTGACACAATGTCTAGTTGGGAGGAGGTATCAAGCAGGGTTCACCAGGGCTCTGCCTTCAGTTCAACATCTTTATTAATAATTTGGATAACAGAATGAAGTGTATGCTTAGAAAATTTGCAGATGACGCTAAGTTGGGTGGAATTGTGAACATTCAGGAGAACAGGGCTAGGATCCAGAATGACCTAAATTTGCTAGAGAAATGGTCCACAATCAATGCAGTAATATTCAGTCAAGACAAGAACAAAGTTTTGTATATGGGACATGTGCACAAATACAGTATGTGGAATGACTGGTTAGGTTGCATTACTGCAGACAAGGACCTGGGGTTATGGTGGACTATCAGCTAAGTACAAGCCAAAGGTGTTCTCTTGTGGCCAAAAAAAAGGGCAGCAACATAATGGGTTGTATTAACAGAAGTGTCACTTGGAAATCAAAGTAATTAATACTCCTCTCAATTCAGCACTGGTGGGTCCTCATCTGGAGTACTATGTCCAGTTTCAGTTTCCACATTTCAATAAAGATGTGGACAGTTTGGAAGAGACTAGCACAGGCAGCAAAAATGATTATTGGCGTGGAAGGCAAGACTTACGAGGAAAGGCTGAAAGAACTAGGGTCATTTAGCTTAGAGAAGACTGACATGAGGGGCAGGGATTTGATAACAGTCTTCAAATAACTGAAGAGTAATTACAGAGAGAATGGAGTTGGGTTTTTCTCTGTATCCATATGGGACAACATTGAGAACGATTGCAGCAGGGGAGATTTAGAGTGAAGATTAGGAGGAATTTTCTGACTACGAGAGTGGCCAGGTACTGCAACATGCTACCTAGAAAAGTTGTGGAATCTTCATCCTGGGAAGTTTTCAAGCACAGATAGGACAGACACTTGACCAGAGTTGTTTAGTCAGGGATGGTCCTGCCTTGATCAGGGAGCTGGACTAAATGACTTTGTGGGTCCCTTCCATCCCTACTTTCCTATGATCATATAATCCTATGCCTCAGTCAATTGAGTCAAATTCTGACACATCAAATTCAATTCAAGCTGAAGGTGCTGGACTAATTTTGCCATCTGTAACATGTGGCCTGAACCTTTAATGTCCAAGACAGCATCCAGTCCTGTTCAATTAGCCTGGGATACTTTGCGGACACTGAACCAAAGAAAGAAAAAAAATACCCTAGCATTTTTAAGTAACTGAAAAAGAAAAAAAAAAAAGGAATACAGACAGGATGCTTCTTTGAGAAGCAAAATGACTTACAGAAAACTGAGGCTAAGGCTCAGAGAGGTTGAGGGGTCATTATTTCCCATGACATTAGATTTGGAATGGAGCTTGGAGGAAGATGACAAGATGGAAACTTCAATGTGCAGAGGAACTCCTGAACAGTGAGTCAGCTGCTTTGCAGCAGAGTTGTTTTTTTCATTGTTGTTTTATTCCTCCCTGATTATAGAAATTAAATTGTTATTTACTTTCCTACTGGTAAAAGGAAGGATGTTTTCACATCACAGTGCAAACTGTTTTTGCTCAGTACTTTACTGCAAACATTTTGAATTCAATACTGATTTTACAGCTATTATACATACATGTGCACAGGCATGAGTGTGTACATGTGTTTAGAGAGAAAGGGAAAGGTGTGAGTGTGTAAACTTTATTCCTATTTTGGGTATTTGACCAGAACTGGATTAATTTTAGCACAAAATATGTAGAATATTTCTTAACACAGATTTAAAAAAAGAACAAATAACAAGCAACCCCCCCCCCATACTGGCTAGGGACAGATGTTATACATAAACCAGTATAAGTAATCAGAAACTGGTTTAAACCTGTAATAGAACATAAGTTCAGTGCACATAAACCAGTTTCAAAATGGCTGAAACTGGTTAAGATAAACCTTGTTAAATGTAGTATCGGACTTAACTGATTTGATTCAAACCGGTTTATGCAATGTCTCTCCCAGATCCCTTCCTGGTTTAAGTTAAACCAGAGTCCCTCAGCATCCCAGATGCTTTGCAGCACTGGGCTGTGCTGGGATGCCTGCTGAAGCAGAACAGGGTTGTCCCTGCCCCTCTCCTTCCTAGCCAGAGCACTATCACTGCTCCGGCTGGCTGAGGGACTGCAGTGGCTGCCAGGGTCCCCCCCTTGCTGGCTGCCCAAGCAGGGATCTCCCCTCCTACCCCTCTCCCATGGCCCAAGGCCTGGCATCTGGCCATAACCCACTCCTCCCCATGCTGGCTAATGCTGGAAGGTGTCTGTGCGGGTCTCCAATTTCACTGGAATAAAGACAGACAACAAGTGGCTAGCAAATGCACCCTGCAGATAAGAAAAGCTTGAAATTAATGAGAGAGATGTTTCCTTTTGTAGGGCTTGATGGGCTGATAAACTTTGTTCTGACAAGCAACCTACTAGCTGCAATCTGTCAGTCTTCAAGAGAGGATAGAGAAAGGTGTTAGAAATGACCTGTTTGCAGACAGCATGAAGAACCAGGGAGAGGGAGATTGAGAAGTTCAGTATTAACAGATACAGGGGCTGGCAACACTCCTGTCCCCTGAGCAGCGAACAGGGAAAAGCCTGGGATGGTACAGACAGGGTGGGGGGTTTACATCCCTCCCTAATCAGAGTGTCCTTCCTGGGCCTAGCCATGGTACTTTCAGCTCAGCACTATGGAAGGGAAAGGGGGGTTGCTCTAGCACCCCCTGGATTCTAGCCATGGCATGTGCCTGCATTTCTGGAATGAAAAGGGAATGTCTTTCCACCTCCAAATTGGTTCAAGCTTTGCAGATTAGACTAACCTGCAAACGTTGAATCAATTTCGGCTCAGGCTTTTTGAATGTCTGTCCCTAGCCACTATAAAAGGCTCACCTATATTAGGTTTTCTAAGTTTAGTAAATCACAGACTAAGCTTTTTCATGCACAGACAAACCATATGAAAAAATATAGAGGCTTTTTTATATCTAAGGTACTTTACTAAGAGTAAAGGTTACTGAAAATAGAACATTTTCCATGTACTGTACCATGGCAACTTAAAGAGTAACCTGAAAACCACTTTAAGCAACTCTCATAGTACTTTTATATATAATATACCTTTAAAAACAACATATCCCTTTTTAGCCTATTAGAAGTGAAAGTGATTCATGCAAAGGAGTGCAATCATTATTTCAGTTAAGCCTAATTTCCCTTTGGTATTGGTACTCATGTTTTGAAAGCTGCAATATTTGAAGTAATAAAGCCTTGGTTAAAAAAAAATATGAACATCTAAAGCTTATTACTACCTCTTGCTTTTGGAAGTTTGTATCTTAATTAAGCTGTCCAATATTGTATATGATACCATATACACCTTGAGAAAAGGATTCTTTTTACATATATAAACATAAGCATATATGGAAGTGAACATTTGCAACTATCTTATTCAACCATCTTGTGATAGGACGATTACCAAAGCAGAATTCTCCTAAACCTCAAAGAGAGTAGTGTCATAGCTACCAGTTACTGATTTGTTTCATTCTAGCTACAGTGATTTTCAAAACTGTGTGTATGTGTATACGTATGTGTATGTGTGTATAGATAGATATCTAGAGAGAGAGAATTTCCTGACTGTCTGGTCTATTCTGGCTAGAGACAGAAAGTGCACATAAACTGGAATAAATAAATGGAAATTGATCTAAACCTGTAACAGAACAGAAGTTCAGTGCACACAGTCTGGTTTCAAAATCACAGAGTCTGGTTTAAGATAGACTTAGATGGATGTAATATCAGATTTAGACTAGTTTATCAAACTTCTATTCCAGCTCCCCTCCAGGCTAGCTTCCACCCCAGTTCTTCTGTCCCTGCTGAGCCAGTAGACTCCACCTCTGGGCTGTCACATAGCTGAGGCAGCAGAGCTTCTGATCCCTACCCTATCCAGTGGTGAGAGTAGTGCAAGGGGGGACAGGCTGCCCCATCCTAACTCCATGGCTGAGAAATGGGGGACTGTTGAGGGGGCCAGCTAGGGTGATGACAGTCCAGTAGAGCTAGACTGCAGGGGGAGAACACTTGCCTTGGGGCCTTTCCCCCTGACCTGTGCAGATCCCAGCAGGGTTGGGGAGGGTCAGAGTGGGGGGTGCATTCCCCCCCATACTGCTCTTCATCAGAGAGGTAGGGAAGCTGGCATGGGGGAAGGATTGGTGTGGGAACCCATGCAGACTTTACAGTGTGTTTCTTGCATAACCATAGCCACTCCATGCCATTCAGAGCAGCTTTCAAGCATAGGCTTGCTTGACTCCATCTATATTGCTTTCTTTGTTGTATCACTCTCCTTTTCCCTTTTTCTAGCAAATACTGACATTACATTGGCCTAATGTGCATGAACATTCACTCTCATCACTATGAACTATTCACATGACCCATTTTAATGCCTCATGAGATAGTCAAGCATCGATGTGCACAAGTATTGGTTCACCCAAATGTTCAGGGTTCTGAAGTAGCACCTACCCCAGCAGGATAATTGACTGTCTGTCCTCTCTGGATCCCAGTGCAATCTATATCAGTATTCTAAATCAGTTACACCAATGTTCATATGTCATGTGTTCAGGCTCTAATCTAGAGCTGCTAATATTTTTTTTTAATTGACTTTCTCATTTTGATCTTTCAGTAGCAAAGTTTTAGGTTCCATGTTCATGCTAACAGATTCAGAGCAGGTGAAGTAAAAACATATGAAGACGATTTTCCCCATCCTTGTTTCATTCCATGTTGAATGTTAAACTTGCATTTCAAAGATGTTAAGTATTTTTTAAACACAAGTTTTTTTAGTAAAAAGTCAAGTCAGCCCCACTGTTGCTTCCAGAGTTTCAGCTGTACTAGACATTTTCTAGTTTTATTTTTTGAAGAGTATTAGACCATATCCAAGTAATATTACTTCTGATTTCTTAGTAAATACAGTTTTGCTGCAATTTCTTAAGACATGTATCTCACTCTCTAATATATGTAAATTATTTCCAAATTCTCAAATCATGGTTCAAATAAACATACCAGTCATAGAAACATAGAAATAAATGCCATCAAATTTCAGATGCATGAACTGTATGAACTAGTGTTTGTACCATAGGTAATTAATTAAAAATATGTTTTTAAGGGAAAATAAAAGTTCCTGTTTTTGAAAGCTTAAGCGGATATATAATATTATATGAATGTACTAATATTTAAGGCATATTGATTCTTTAATAGAACTTGGAGAAACTCAGTGATTGTAGTACTAGTTTGCAAACCAAGGCCTCTTGAAGAATAAAACAAACAAACAAATGCTTAGCATTGTACAAAACTAAGGGTTTTTTGCCATGAATAGCTGAAAATACAGACATCTATGATTATTAAAATTACAGTAAAAATTTGCCTTGGTAGCAATTTCCAATAGGTTAGTCTCATGGTCTTAATTAATATTTTGGAAGCAAGATTAACAAATAAATAGTGACATATAGATACGTCTATTGCTTTTTTCCGAAAGAAAATTTGTAATAGTCTGATAAAGTTGAGCAGTCTAATAGAGTTGTGCCAATATAATTGTTTGAATGGGCATCTGTTTTATTATAAGCAATTTTTTCAGTGTAACTGTCATGTTGGGAGGTGTTTTAAATTGGAAAAATGCCATTTTATACCACAATAAGACTGTGTGCAGGGGGAGTTTATCAGTTAGGCTACATTTTGCTAGTAGAACTTTGAAAACTGGGGTGCTTAACCATGGCTTGTGGGCCAAATGCAACCCACAAAGCCATAGGTATCCAGTACACAGGGCTCCCCATGGATCAGGAAATCCATGGGGAGCCCTGTGGTAGGAATAAATATGATCACGCTCCCCTGCTGCCAAATTCCCAAGCTCTGTGCAGCAGGTTGAGGCCATATCATGCTGCCTGCCCCTATCCCTGCAGCTGGATGAGGCCAGACTACACACCTCCCCCTTGGCTGGACAGGGCTGGGCCACACCCTCTTTCCCGATAGGGCTAGGTTGGGACTGACTCAATCCCCCTCTCCCTCATGTGGATCTGGGTCAAGTCCCCTTTCTGCCTCGGGCTGGGTCAAACCCCTTTCCCCTGTGGGGCTAGGTTACGAATGGACCATACCCCTTTCCCCCATGGGGCAGGGTTGAGCCTGAGCCATGTCCCTTTTCTCTGGCAGGGCTGGGTTGAGGCTGGTGCTGGTGGCCTGGCCCTTCTCCCTGCCACCACATGCAGCTCCCAGGACTCAGCCTAGAGTGTCATGGAGCACTGCACAATGGAGCCTGACTTGGCCCCATTCCCTGACACCCTGGCTAAGTCCTGGGAACTGCATATGGCAGCAGGGAGTGGGGCCAGGGCACTAGTTCCATTATGAGGGGGGGTCCCTCCAATAGCATGTGGCTCTGAGTCCTGGGAGCTGCATGTGAGCTGCAGGCAACCACGCATGATGAATCTAAGCCAGCCTCACCCCATTCCTTGCCACTCCATGCAACTTCTGAGACTTGGCTGGAGCTATGTGCCACTAGGGTTTCTACCTGCCACCCTGAGGACCTGCCTGCTGCTGCTGCCAATGGTGGTGGCTGTGCAACATTGAGGGACATTTGGGCAGGGGGCCCACACACATCCCACACTTTCCACCCTCCACAGACCACATACCCACCCACACACACCCACACCCCTGACACCCACACACCTACCCCAACCACACCGCACCCTTCCACACACCCCCCACACACAATATAGAAGGGTAAAATTTTATTTTGAGCTATTTATGCAATGACCTCTGTACACTGTGCAAACGCACATAAATAAGGCCAACATATTTTTTAGATAAAATGTATTATAGTAGATGTTTGATATTTAGTATATGATTTAGGGTTTTTTTCCCCAGTTCCAAGATGGCACCCCCCACCTCCCAAACACAGTATTTTTAGGGGATAAGGGGAAGGACTTCTGATGGCAAAGGTCAGGGGTTAGGAGTGTGATTTCCAGTCCCAAGATGGGAAGAGGTGCTTTTTAAGGATAGGGCTTACCCTTGTGGCCCTTGACAGCTCACCAAAAATTGGTATGTGTCCCTCCAGCTGAAATAATTGCCCACCCCTCTGTTAGGCCTATTAAATTTACAAGAGATGTGTTTAATAGCAAAAAAAAAAAATGCAAAGATTATGAAGAATATTAGCATGATGTGACGGAACCAACTTTAGCCACTCAGAATATCATTTGAGCCTGAGACTACTGGCCTGTCTAGGTGGAGGGCTCTTCTGTGTCTTTAATATCTTGTGTTAACAGGAGTGTTACTAATCTAGGAAAATGATTCTTCCTCTTATTTCAGCACCAGTGAGGCCTCACCTGGAGTACTGTATCCAGGTTTGGGACCCGCACTTCAATAAGGACATAAAGAGTCTAGAAAGAGTCTAGCACAGAGTAAGAAAAATAATTAGGGGTCTTGGAGTCAACACTTATGAGTAAAGGCAGAAAGAACTAAGGGTATTTATCCTGGAGAAGAGAAGGCTGAGGCAAGGATTTGATCCTGACAGCCATTATCCTTAAAATGTGATTAACCAGTGAATTGCATCCTAGTGTCATCCAATCATTCATTCAGGCAACTGATGGCCTGATAAAAAGCAAAACCAGCCACAAAATTATTACACAAAAATGTGTAATAATTTTCCATCTGGTTACCACCATGCCTTAAAATGAAGGTGTGGCAGGGTGGACTCTGCTTTAATCCATGCTGGCCACCAATCAGCTGACTGGTGCCAGCATTGGGGCTGAACCTGGGCTCAAATGGGCTGATTATCAGCTGGATCTGGGACTCTCTCTGTACTAGCAAAGGTGCCCAACAATCAGTTGATTGTGTGTTTGCTTTGGGGATCTTGCTTTTGTTCATCTGATTTGTAGACAACAAAGACTACAGAAGGGACCATTTGAGCCTGGGTGTTGTCCTGGTACTCTCACTGATCAGATGATTGGCATCCAGCTGTGGGGGCTCAAACTGGCCTTGTGAGTCTCTGGAGCAAGCCCACAATTATCTAATTGTTTGACACCTTTGCAGGATAGAGGGAGCACATGGAGCCAGCCAATAATCAGCTGCTAGGCACTTTTGCCAGTGCAGAGGGAACCCAGGATCATGATTCTGGATCCCCCTGGAACTAAGTAAGTAAGTAAGGCACAATTTTAATTTGATCCCCAATCCCAAAATTGTGTGTCCTGCAATGCACATGGCTGTCCTGCAATGCAAGTGGCAGGAGGGACAACTGTTGGGATCATGGATACAAACCACTGACATCTTACCTGAACATCTATCAGTGGTCTATATGATTAGTCATAACTACAGGATCAACAACCTGGGTGGCAGGGGCTAGGCTGCCTGCAGCAGTGGAGATATCTGGATTAGCAGTGACAGCATCTCCCATTCTTTTACATCTTTAAGTGGGCACTGGGACTGGTTCACCACTTGCTCTCCCCTCATTATATTTTTCTGATGGGATCCTGTGTATTTACAAAAGAGACCATGCTGTCCCAGTTACTTGAACTCAGTGAAATGCACAGAATCATTCTGTTTTCTTGCTAACTACTTAAAAAAAAACTACCTCTCAAGCCAGTCCTGTGTGTCAAGGAGCTCTCTCTCTCTCTTGCATCCTATCCCATACTCATAAGCATACCGCTTATGGTCTCTTTGTTTTCAGCCTCTAACACCCACACAGGCACAGCTGTATTCCAGGCAATACTCCAGCCACAGTGTTCACTCAGTCCGTAGGGAAACTTTTCCTAGTCTCTCTGAGTTAATGCATGCTCCGGTCTTTTGATATGGCATCTTCTATTTTTTTAGCTCCATCAAAGGAACTTAATTGCTGCTTAAGTTTAGTCTGGAATGAAATCAGAAGCCCTCTAACTGTGTGTAAATCAAAGCTGTCTATTAACACCTTCAAACATAACAACACATGTTCAGTGCCAAAACCCATCCAAATTTTTGTATTCAAACAGTGTTGTGTAGGTGTTTACACTAATGAGCACTATAATGGTAAGGCATTTTCAGTGACATGTAGTATACTGTAATCTATATTATATCCCAATTATCACTTCAGATATTTGTTCTGTGATGGCCACTTTGTCAAACTCTGTAAAAAACATGCAATTAACAGGAGAATCATCATTAGTCAGAAAACTGCCAAAAAGAATAAATGCCTCATTAATTATTTTAAAGACTTCAGGTCTTTGAATGAAACTTATTTCCTCAAAGAAAATATTGGAAATGAGGGCTTCACACCTTGTTGTTCCAGTTGAGTGGATTACAAATTATCTTGCGACAAATATGAATTTCAATAATACCTACAAATTCAGAAGCCAGAAATATTTCTTAATTCATCTAGGTCAGCTTCCTACCAACGTGGATTTGTTCCTTTTACAGTAGATTTCTCATTTGGCTAATATAGTTTAAATGTGCCTAGTGATGGAACGTACCCAGCTTCCTTGGGAGACAATTCCCCAAGCTAATATAATTCATTAGCGGAAAGTTTTCTCTTCATATTATCCTGAATGTTGCCTATCTATATTATGTTCTGTTGTTTCTAATCAAACCCCTTTTTATTACCCTAAGTAATTTCATTCTGTGGGTAGGTCCTGATTATTTTTAGCCCAGTCAGTATGTTCAAATTGGGGAAGACACAAAGATTGTTGTCTTATTTTGTGATTCTTATCCCAGGCCAGGCATACTCCACTCCTTTATTTTCTAGGCTAGCTGAGACAGATAATTATTGCTGTATAGACAATTGCAATGTTAGAAACAGGGAGAACTACAAATACAATTCCTGGAGTGTTCCAGATATGGCACGGCCATATGCTCCTTCATGCACAAGGCTTGTGGCAAAATTACACCCTAGTCTGCAATCTAATATTACAAATTTACAGTATTTGTTTTGTAGCAGTCAAACAGCCTGAATTAGGTAACCCTGCTGTGTACTATGCTCTGAGTTATTTCAAACTATTCCCATTCCCCAGTCTTTATGACCTTAGTATGAAATGTGCATAGTTGAATTGCACTATTTCCAATTTTAGATTGAACTGCAGTAGACCAATTTGCTTTCTCCTATAAATTTAAAGTTCTTTTAAAGTGTAGAGAAGCAAAAATATTTTGAAGAAAAAGCCCCAAAAGATACAAATACTATTTTCCATCATTGCATTCAGGCAAAAATCTCAGGTAGTGTTGAGAAGGGAGAGAATATCCAAAAGTATTTCTACCTATAGTGCCCAAGGCAGATATGCCACCTGTCCCTGTACATAGGAATAGAAACTCTGAACTGTAGGTTTGGATTACCTGTTTACTTCTATGTGGGAGTTGAGGAATTTCTCCAAAGAAGAGAGGCAGCTGGTTCTATATCATACCCCAAATAATCTTGTATTCCATTGCTGCAAGGATCATGGAGACAAGTACCACATCTAGAGAGGCAGCCTGTTTTATCCAGTGCACAGTCTGGTAACAAAAACTATGGAAGAATGAATGCTGAGAGTTAGTTCTCCTGACCACTGCTTCTCAGAGACCTCATCAAGGTAAGGAGGAGGACCAGCCTCCTCCTCCTCCATGGTATAAATTTACAACCAATGATCCAGTAACCTTACAATTCTGTTGTGCACTGTCTTGCACTTTAATTTATAGTATCTTTAGATCTCTGCTGCATCATTCTGGTATATCATCCAGCCATCTGATGCATGGTCTCCATCCTGAATGTTGGAGACCATTCTTGGTCTGCTGTTCTCTGTTACACCGCAAACAGCATGGTCTTTAGAAAATGATGATCTTTCATTAAGCAAAGATGTCCAGGCAAATGGACACAGGTAACCTAAAGCAAGGAGTCTGGCAGTGGGGCAAGCAACTGTGATTTTAACACATCCTTGGCAGGTATAGACCTGATGGGAGGTGGTGGCACCCCCAGTGGCTGGCTAGCTTGTCCCACAGCAGCTGCTCCATATTGTAACCCAGTGTTTCATCTTCCTTGCTTTGATGAGATAAATACTCCTATAGGAGACATCCTGAACCTTAGAGTCATAGATGCTGACTCCATGGGTGCTCTGGGACTCAAGCACCCACCAAAAAACATTAGCAGATGCTCAGCATCCATCAGCCATATCCATGGCTGCTTGCAGATGTAAAAAAAACCACCAAGAAAACAAAACAAAACAAAAACACACGCTTTACCTGTAGAAGTAGCACGTTTCTTCAATCTGGCTCTGCAGTGTCTGTGAAAATTGAGCATATCAGCAGTGCTTTTAGGAAAAGCTGATTCAATCATCTATTAGACAAAAGCACCAAAAAAAGCCCTGCTAAAGTGCTGGATCTGTACAGATGCTGCAGAGCTGAGTTAAAGTAACACACTGCATATTCTGTGCAAGTGCAGGGCTTAGTGTGGGAACACACTGAGTTTAAAGCAAATCACCATTTTTAGGGTGTTTTATGTCTGCAAACACCCACTTGCAAAAAAAAAAAAAAATTGGCACCTATTCTTGGGGTGTTTTTTTTGTTTTGTTTTGTTTTCCAGTACAACTTTCCTCTGCACTTCTTTTACTAGAATGGCAAATCCCACCAAGTTTGACAAACTTCAGCTATGGACCAATTGGTTATAAATTACCCTAGAGCAGGGGTGGCCAACCTGTGGCTCTGGAGCCACATGCAACTCTTCAGAAGTTCATATACATCTCCTTGAATCTTTGCACAAGCACAAGATGTGAAGTAATGGCTATGAAAGCTGGTCACTGTGTGCTTGTGCAAAGATTCAAGTAGATGCATATGAACTTCTGAAGAGCCTCATGTGGCTCCGGAACTGCAGGTTGGCCACCCCTGCCCTAGAGGCTTTAATAATGGCCTCCTGCCTCCCTCATAGCTGCACTCATGCCTAGCAGGTTACAATCTGCTGAGATTATTCCTTTGAGCCACCTGGCTCAGTCCTTTGTGTTTTTGTCAACCTCAGCCTTCTCTGCTACTTTCAGCTCTAGGCTCCCTTGTTCTAGCCTTGGCTTCTCACCAGCAGTTGCTCTGCTGGGGCTTTAAGGTCCACAATTTAGGGGTCAAACACTTGATCTCCCTGTCTCTGTCTGTAGGTCTTGGCAGCCCTCACAGCACTTGCTTATCCTCTCTCTCTGGCCCTGGGCACCTGTCATGTGGCCTCTGAGCCTCCCCTAACAGCCACTCCTAGTCCTCTAGTTGCTACCAGTGTAACCTCAATTAAAAACACTGCCCTTCCAGCTACAAAACAAAGAATGACATAAATTCAAACCTTCATTCTTTTGGGTCAATCGTCCTTGCCTTTGGACACAAGTCCACAGTGGCATGCCTGAGAGCTCTTCATCCTTCCAGGCAGAGCTAGAGTAACCCTTCTTGTCTGAGGGCAATTCATTTATAGTAACCATTAGGGATGTGTGAAGCTTTGGTCCCTGATTTGATTCGGTGGAGATTTGGCCCAATTCGGTGGTGGAATCTCCGAATCCAAATTGAATCAGAGGACCCATTCATCTTTCCAAATCAAATCAGAACCCTCCAAATCGATTCAGAGAGATTCAGAAAGATTAGGAGATTCGGACATAAAGACAGCTTTTAATTTTTTTTTCTACATACCTCTAGGTAGCAGAAAGCTCATGAGTGCTGTGATGCTGGGGCATATGGAGCATCCCAAAGGAGCATGGGGGGCTCCCCAGGGTGCTCAGCAGCAGACCTGGAAGTGGATCAGAAGCACTTCTGGGTCTGCTAGGGAGCAGGCCAGGGGGCCCCCCATGCCTCCCCAGCTTGGTGACTGGTGCCTCCTGGGTCTGGGAGGGTGCACCAGGGGTCCCCCTGTGGCTGATCACTGAGCCAGGAGGGTATGGGGGGAGCCCCCCCCCCCCATGCTCCCCAGAAGTGGAGCAGAAGTACTTCTGGTCCACTTCTGGGTTCACTGCTGAGCATGTGGAGGCCCCCCCCCATGTTCTTGTGGGATGCTCCATGCACCCCAGCATCACAGTATTCATGAGCCATGCTGGTACCTCAAGGTATGTAGAATCAGGATCTCAATATTGCACTGATAGACAGGAGGGCATGGTGTACAATTGCACATGCACACACTCAAAAATCAAAAAGGTGCATACACACACACAGTACCAACTCAGGCACATACACATCCAAACCAGCCTAGGCAAATGCATACCTATCACCAATTCAAGCACACACACTATACCCCCCAAAAGTTAGACCCAGATCACTAATTTGTATATCATGCATACAGTGTCATATATATATAAATATATATACACACACATGCTTACCAGTTCTCTCACACACAACCCACCTACACATCCAAGTTAGGAACTTACCTGTGTGTATGAGTGTGCTTTGGGTACCTGGGGAAAGGTTAAGGTGAGATAGAGAGTTAAAGTGTAGGGAGTGAAAGTTGCCAGAACCAGGATTAGAACCAGTGGACTACAGAGAAGCTGGATGAGGAATTGAGGCTTGGGTTTACTTAAGATGGACTGGGGCTGGAAACTGAGGCAGACAGCTGAGATATTGGAGGGGGGGGGGCAGATAAGTGGTAGCAAGGAGGAGACAGCCAGGAAAGAAACTGAGGCAGAACCTGGTTGCTCAGGGGAAAAGGAAAAGGCAGAGGGGATAAGACAGTGGCAAAAAAACGGCAGGGTTGGAGGCAGAGAGGAACTCTGTGCTATTGTGTCACACCCTCCTGTCTAACATCGCAATATTGAGATCCTGAGAGCTGGCCTGACCCCACAGGGCAACAGTATCAATATCAAAATAGCAGGGAACTTATTTGCAAAGAGGGGAGAGAAAAATAAAACTTACTTCCTAAAATAAAATGTTAAAGCTTATTCTACATGTTAGCTTACTTATATTTATCTATAGGGAATAGAGAGGGAGAGAAAAAGTCAGAAATGGTTGGGGAAGGAGAGGGAATGCATTTTAAAATAAATAAATTAAAGAAAAACGGGGTTTTGCTACATGTCTATGTCTAAATCGCTGATTCTCTGAATCAGCATCGAATCTTCAGATTCAGATTCGGCTGAATCAAATAAGGAAAAGTGATCTGAATCAATGAATCAAATCACTGTCCCTGATTCAGGCCAAATCCGAATCGAATAGGGCCTGCTTCACACACCCCCAATTGCCATCTCCTCCCCTTCAGGCCAGTGAAACTTGTTGCTTGGCCTGAGCACAGGGGTTTCTTTTCAGTCCCTTCAGACAGGGTCCCTGTCTGAAGGGACTGTCAGCTGCAATCTCTTTGACCACAATCTCTGCTAAGTTTCAATTCACCTATGGCGGAGCTACTGGCAATTACAGATACCTTGTCTCTCTTCCCTTCTGCTGTATGACACCTGGGGTTTCTCCCTAATGGCATTTTTGTCTGTCCTTTTCCTTTCTAAAACCCTCCTCCTTCTGAGCCACAAAACTCCTGCTCTTAAAGGGGCCTTTCAGGTTCTGTTTATCTCACCTTCTCCTGCTAACAAGGCAAAGGTTCCCTGCCACCCATCTCCCCAACCAAGGTGCCTGCCACACCAATGCAGTGGCTCTGGTAGTCTCAGATATTAATCCCACTGCCGAATTTTCCACCCTGTGGGCTGAATCTGGAGGTGTGTTCTCCAGACCATGAGAAGTCCTGTGAGCCAGATGATTCACGTCTGTGGACTGCGTGTTTGATACCTCTGGTCTATCTCAATGCTTGTTTCCCTGTTCATATTGATCCCTTTCATCATCTCATTTTTTTTTCCAGATGATTGCAAGCAATACTCTGTAAAATTTCATTTCATATATTCACAGAAAAGTGAGGCTGGAAGGTCATTTAGTCCAACCCCCTGCTTGAGGCAGGATCATCTCTATCCAAACCATTTTATAGAAGTCTTTGCCTAACATATTCCTATAACTACACAGCCAACCCTGTTGCACAACTGGAAGGCATATTATCCAAAAATATCAAAAGGACCTAACCTGCCACAGGTAAAACAAGGTGGCATGAGGCTCGTACTTCAAGGACAATTAAAATGCACTTAAGAGTTCCAAGAAAGAGGGCCAGCTCCTCTTCCCCCTCCCCTTCTACACAGGAAGGCAAAATCCAGTTGTATAACTAGAGTGTAGGGGAAGGTGGACAGGATACCAGTTCCAGGTGTCAAGTTATATAGGATATCAAAATTGTCCCTGGGAGTCTTTGCTATGTAGGCACAGCCATAAAAGCCAAGCCAAGCATCGCTTCCCCCTCCCCACCCTTCAGTTTCCAGAGGGGAGAGGAATGGTACCTTCTACAAGATTTTTGCCATGGGAGGTGCAGGTCCAGTCCCCAACCCTCTCTAGACATTCTACTAGGTGAGAAGAGGGAACCAGGAGTGGGCCCTAGGTAACCGGGGCTGTAGAGATGCTGCAGCTGACAGGCAGGCTCATCACATTCCAGCTATAGGAACCCCACAGTACAGGGCTCCTGAAACCCAGAAGAATCCCTATGAAGAGTGCGGAGTGCAGCTGTGCTTCCTGGAGCAAAAATCCCAAGGGGAACACCATTCTGCTTCCCTCCCTCCATATATTACAGGGCATATGGCTTCCTGGCTTCTATGGCTATGGCAATTCATTCATTTCCCTTCATTGTCCAAGTCCAATTTGTACTAGTTGCAGTTCTCCTTGCAGTTTTGGGACATAGTTGCCCTATGTGGTGAGACCTCTCAGTTCAGTCAAGCTGCTGACATTGCCATCTTATTGCGCTTCACTTTAACATCTGAACAATTTGCTTCCTTTCTCCTTCAGAAGATCATCTTTGCCTTTTCCACAGTGATGTGAGATAAACTTGCAGCATGGGGAGAAAATTATACCCCTGGATATCCAGGCCAGGGGTTAAAAAAGAAACACACTCTGTAGAACAGCAGGTCAAGACACTGTCCCAGAGCATGCCTGGAGGAAACACTGGAGTCAGTCCTCCAGGAGGGATGCTCTGGTTTCTGGCCAGAGCATGTAGGAGTTCAGGTCACACAGTGCTGTGTCACTGCCCACTATGTCTGCAGCAGAGCCTCAGCCATGCTGCCTGCTACTGCTGGTGCTGCTGGGACTGGGTGGGGGGGGAGGCGTGTGACAGCCCCAGACCTGTCCCCAGGTATGCGGGGGCCCAGTGCATAGCAGCCTGTGCGGGGCTGCAGGGTGGTGGTGCGGGCCAACGAGTGGCTGGAGCTGGTGGCGTGCAGCAGCCACAGCAGTGCTGGCTGCACACAGCAGGACCCAGACTGGCCCAATTCACTAGTCCAGCTTTGCACAGGAGTAGGACCCATTTATATGTAGCCTAACAACAGAATTCTATATGTGTTTTCCCCCCAACTTCCACATTCTGTAATGTTGCTATAAAATATATGATTAGTTGTGTCAGAACATATTTTGACTTTTGTCTCCTTTCAATTTGAAGTTTATAAAGGAGAACAGAATAAAGCTAAGAAAGTTTGTTTCTTTATAGAGTTTTATGAATAAGGTTTAGTCTAAGGAAAACATGAACCTTTGTGTGAAAGAGAATCTGTGAAGTTGATTTTTATCTTCTGCCTGTTTAAAATATAAAAAAAAATGCGAGTTAAGGTCATTTATTCATGGGAAAAAATGCCAAGGAACTGTGATAGCAGGCTATTTGCATGGTATAAGAAAAAAGATTATTTGTTACACTTTCTTCTCTACTTCCCAGTATTTTCAAAGACTAATTTGTCAGCAGCAGAGATCAATGCACACTGGTGAATGGATTTACTAATCCTTCTCATGATAGCTGTGTGGATATCTGTGTTATATACTCTGCTATCTCTTACAAAGTATCTGTTTATCCTTTATTGAAGTGAAAAAGAGTTTTAGTTTTTCCTTATCCTCACTGATAGATATATTCTGAATCATAACAAAGGGTTTTAAGTTGTTCCCAGTTATGATCTACAGCAATGCTATAAATCCCCCCAATATTGATTAGTTTCACAAAGCTGGATCTAGCTGCAGTGGAAAAGCAAGCTGTAAAAAGAGTTAGTAGCAAGCCTCAAGATAATGTTGTAATTGCTATGTATGTAATCATTTTTTATACTTTTCCATAAAAAAATAAATGAAGAAAAAAGAAGACTATATGGGAAAGAGATCTTATTTACTATCTTAACCTACCAGTTATATGTACCTGTAATCATCATTATACACTATTTTGTAAGCCTAGTTTGCAGTGCCAAAATATATGGGAATAAACAGTCATATACAATATATATGAAAATAACTGACTTATTTTGCCATGCTTCCCAAAGCACATAGTGCATATTGATATTCTCAAGTTATTTCTATGCAAGATCAGATCATACTTTTACAACATTCCTATTTAGAATTTCAAATAATCCATACCTAAAGAACAATAAGCTTTGCACATTCACATAGGAATATTGATCAAAAAAGCTTCCTTCAGCTAGATTTGTTTTTTCCTTATCAAATTTAGCTGCATTGCTATCTATAATTAAACATAACCAACCTTTTGCATTTTAACTTCTGAGCTAGAAATAAACATGTATAATTCCTCACCTACAAAGATGTGGGGTTCACTTGTGATTAATCTGATCACACACAGTATTAAGAATTCACTCTTCAACCAGGGCTAAAGTACAGACAGCCTGAGACTGAATCAGTTTAATCTTCACAGCTTAGTCTAAACTGCATAGATTGAACTGATAAGCAAGTGAACAGACATTCATTTTTTATTCCAGAAATACAGCCACATGCCTGCAGTGGCACAGGGCAGAGACTGAGAGGTGCTGGAGCATGTCTTCCTGCTCAGCTGGAGTAGAGAGCTTGAGCCAAGGCTAGCCCAATTGCCCTGTGGGAAGGGTGCGGTGATGGGGGGCGGTGCTTGCAGGAGAGATACAAAGCATCCTGGGAAGCTGGGGAACTGTGAGTTAACTGGGTTAAATTAACAAGCAAAGTGAGCATTACCTTGTCTGTCTTATGACAACATAAATAAAAAAGATGAAGACAATATCAAAGAAAAAGTTTAACATTGCTGATGTTTCTGAACATAATGTTGACAAAGATACATATTCTGTCAATGTCATACTATGACTGTGGTAGTACTGGAGTGATGTTATAGCTGTGCTGGTCCAGGTAATATGCAAGAGACAATCTTTTAATGTGCATTATATACAGTTTGTTGAATAACATGTATCTATAGCCAAAACTCAGAATGAAAGGTTTGACAACATGAGCTCATCATATTTTGATTAGCAAGCCTGTAACCATAACTTTATTTTTATTTCTTTTAATTGTGTATGTGCTTATTGATAGTGCATAACAGCATCAACCAAGAATTAAGGCCCATTACATAGGCACTGTTCAAGAACTGAGGATATGTTTATACTGCTGTTTACTCATGTCCCTAGATCTGTCCTAACATATCAGCCATCCTTAATGAAACCTCCTACGTTGTCCCCTGCAGCAGGTCAGCCGGTCCCCAGAAACTCAAGTCTTCTCTTTTGTACCTCCCCTGAGGTGAGAAAATGAAGGAATTCATGCAAAAACACAGATTCAGGGATATTAAAGGAATTACTCAAAATAATTCAGCAATTAAATGGCAAAACTGGGATTCTAGTTATTTTTAGTTCAGTATTTCAGCCATTAGAACACATTCTCTCCTATTTAGATATACAGTTCATTAGTGGATTTTTTTTTTGGTCATCCTCCCATGGTAAAAGGCAAAACAGTTGTTTTCCTATGGAAATGTTATCTTTTTTTAAAAGCAGTTCTTCCCTTTGCTTGTTAATTTTCTGTTTACAAAACACTCCAAGAAAAAAAAAAGACTTGTTCAGTTATTCTAACTGCGAAAATACTCTATTAATAATATGTAATCAAGTAAGGAGAAAATTAGGTACTCAGTTAAATCTTTCAGTTTAGACATTTAATCCATACTATTTTGCCTATCTCCAATGACTATTGTCCCCTCATATAAACAAGTCTTTTTGTTGAACAGTTGTGTGAGACTTCTTGCTGAACTTACTAATTTTTTGGATTGCAATTTTTGTCAGAGCTATACCAATGGTTCCTAATGCAATACAATACACAGAAATTGTACAGGAGACTTTCACATCCCATCCACCTAATCCTGCATCAGATGTGCCAAATGCTGAAAAAACGTATGTAACTTCTATATGGTGCATGCTGAGGGTGTACTCACTTGGCATGCTTATCAGCAGTGGGTAGTGCGGTTCTCAGGCAACTAAGTTGCATTTCTTCTTGGCATTTGGCATGTACTGAGTCGGGGGAAGAGGGGCCAGAGTAAAGCATGGTGTGAGGTAGTATAGACATTTCTTAAGTATCTCTCATAAGACCACTGGGGGCAGGTGAAGTGATGCCAGATCATCTTGGTTAGAAATATTGAGTTCCAGGGGAAAATGGCTATATTCGGTCTTAACTATGAAGAATTTCTGTTATCTAAGCAATGTAGCATGTTCACAGCAAACATTAAGGGAAGGAGAGGGGGAAGTAAAAAAAAAAAAAAAAAAAGAGTTCTCAAATGTTACCAAATTTCATTCTACCAATTCTATTTTTCTTATGTAGTACTATTGCTTCTCTTTTAAGAATGCACCTTATATGTGGATTTCCAATCAGTCTTAGATATGAGAACGGGTTGAATTCCTCAGTCCTGTCAGTAATTAACCACTTCTAGGCCTGTGCAGAGGTAGAACTTTTAGCTTCAGAAAGCAGCTGAATTAGTGGTTTTAAGAATTAACATTTTGGACACAGGGGCATAATTTCCATGTAAGACCTTGAAGGCCATGAAGTCACCTCTTTCAAGCTTCAGGCCTCTGTGCATCTATTTTATCTTTCTAGTTTGGGGATAATAGTACCTTCCTACCTCACTGGCAGAATAAAGGTGTTGAAAAAGGTCTGTGAGGTGTTCAAGTTCTATGATAAAAGAGGCCTTATAACTGCTTAACATATACCACAACAACCCCCACCCCACCCCCCGCCCCACACACACACCATTTGGAGCCTAGTTAGAAAGCAATACGCCTTTATGCTGGTGTAGCAAAAGACTATGACCTATGATGAACCAGTGTAAGTGTGTTGAATCTCAGGTTTAAAATGCCCCAGGAAATATCTTGAATAAAAATACACTAGTGTAAGTTGTATTGGTATACCTGCCTCTGCTTTGGCATAGTGAACGGAACTTACAATGAAACACTTATTATAACCTCTCTTCATCCCTCAACTGGTCTGTGGTCAGGACAAAGGATGTCACCTGTTCCAATATAAAATAGGTATAAAGGTAATGTCACCATTTTGTTTTGAACCACTCTCCTTTGCAACTCAGCATAACTTACAATAATTGTCTGTCTCTACAATGATTGAAATACCCACCTGCTCAATCAAAACATTACAATGTAATTTTTGCCACATGGTCATCCGACTGGAGGTGTGGGGAAAGACGGCTGGATCACTGATGTCTCAGCCTTTCTAGGATTAGCCAAATTAGTAGGACGTACTGCACACAAAAAAATACCATAACCATGTCTCTATCACAAACCACTTTTCACAGACGAGCCTATGAACTGCACTTCATCAATCTCCTATGTACAGAAACTCTTGGACGCAATATAGACTTTGGAATTCTGGCACACTACAACCTGCTGGACATATGACTCCCCAGGTACCTCTCTACTTTTACCTGCACTGCTATACCCCCCTTCCCCACCACCCCAGCCTGCCCCTCACCCCCTGACACCTCAATTTCCATTTTTAACTGGCTGGCTTTCTTACCTACATTGCATGCCAGCCTCTGGCTTCTTTACTATTCCTTCCATTCAGGAACAACACACACACCAATTGCAGGTGCTTCCTCAGCCTGATGAAGGGTTTTTCAACCTGAAAGCTACCATCCCAGGCAGCTAGGCTGAGCTCACCTGGAGCCTCACAACTCCACTGCAACAAGCAAACCTCAGGCCTGTCAAAGACATGACAAGTCTGGGCTTTCCCCAGCCAGGACTACATGAATCCCTTCCATTCAGGAACAACACACACACCAATTGCAGGTGCTTCCTCAGCCTGATGAAGGGTTTTTCAACCTGAAAGCTACCATCCCAGGCAGCTAGGCTGAGCTCACCTGGAGCCTCACAACTCCACTGCAACAAGCAAACCTCAGGCCTGTCAAAGACATGACAAGTCTGGGCTTTCCCCAGCCAGGACTACATGAATCCATGTGTTAGCTGGAGGTTATGGTGCCTCCTACCTGCCTTTCACCAGGGGATCATTGGTCCTGACATTTACAGGGCTGCCATGCCACCAGCAGTCCCACCAGGCCTCCCTACCCTGTCAGGGTGAAGTTTTAATGGTCATGCCCAGAACCTGGGACCTGGGGCCTCCTCCTTCCCCATAGCCCCAGTCCATACCTCCAAGTTCATCCTGGCAGGGGAGTGAGCTCAGCAGGGACATGTTCTTCCCCTGCTGGCTGGTGATGCAGTGAGTTCCCCCTTCAACTGAGAGCAGGATATTAACTGGTTTTAAAAAAATGAAAAAAACAAATAGGTGTGGACAGAGTGAAGAGGGTGGCATTCAGTCTATCTGCACCTGGAGCTTGGGGAACCCCAGCAGCAGGAGGTTCACCTTCAGGAACACCAGCTGTTCCACCAAACCAGGATCCAAGCAGGTGTGGTGGGGTGTCACTACATTCCCAGGGATGCTGAACACCCTCTTGCTTGGAAAATTGGTTGATGGACAGGACAGGTGCTCATGGCCAACCATGACCAGATCTGGCCACATCTGGCTGTGGCTTGCTTAGTAGGTCAAGGGGTCACACAGCAGTGCCTCTACATCCTTGGCAAGATAGGTAGCCACCAAGGCATGAGCACTACTTGCCTGATGGTGTGGTCTGGTGGCTCTGGACCCCACCATAGAAGCCATGCCCTTGGTCCACATTGGCAGCACCTCTGGTGGAGGAAGAGACTGCCCCTGTTCCTTGTCCCCTTCCTCCACTGTTCTACTTCCCTGACATTCTTTACCAGCATCTCCATACACATAATCAGCATTTGGCTGCTGCATATGGTGCCCTTCACCCTTGGATCACACATGGCAGCCAACACATGGACTGTACTGGACTGCAAGGGATCAAGCCATTTCCTGATGCCCTCCTTCAGCTGCCTTACCAGTGTCTGCACATCTGGTGACAGTGGCTTGCCTCAGCCAGGAACATTGATCTCCTGGCAGCTCTCCATTTGCCTCTGAAGTTCCCTCACTATGGGGATCACCTGGCTAAGGAGAGCATCAGCAATGCTGAGGCTCTTGGTGGCCTCAAGGAAGGGCTTGAGGACCACCAAGATCTGGGAGATGATATTCCACTCAGCTGTGTTCAGGGGGCCACTGATCCTGATCTCCCTGAGCAAGGCCATCTCATGGATAGCCTTCTGTTGCTCCACTAGCCTCTCAAGCATCAGGTATATGGAGTTCCACTGAGTCTCCACATCCTGCATGATTTTGTGCTGCAAGATGTTCAGCTGTTCATTTATCCTGCAACATCTTGCCCCACTGATGCTCCGGTGGAAGTGGCCTGCCACATTCCTGAATATTTAAATGAGCTTGCTAGTGGTGCTGGCACCATCACTGGCAGCCTTGCCCCCTCCAAGGCATCCCTGTCAACAAGATGCAACTTTTGTGCCACACAGCAGATGCCAACAAAGTTGGCATCACAGAACACCTTGACCATATTGCGCCATTGTTGGTGACCATGAACCCACAGGTGAGCTCACCCTGCCCAGTGAGCCACCCCTGCACAAAGTGGTTCATGGCCCCCATTATCTCTGTTGCTGTGTGGGACTCATCCATCACCTCAGCTTGAAGGAGAGCTGACTGACAGCCTGACTGGTCACACAAGTGCCCTATGATGGAGAGGTAGGTGTGATTGCCACACCGGCTGCTCCAGATGTCTGAGGTGAAGTATAAGGCCACCTGCAGACCTGCCTTGTGCAGCTCTTCCCTTTAGTACTCCCTGTATGCCTCATACAGGGAGGGCATCACTGTCCTACTGAAGGTGGTGCATGCGGGCAGTTGGTATGATGGGGCCATGAATGCCACGAGCTGACTGAACCCTGGCCACTCATCTAGGGAGAATGGCTGGCCATCAACAGCAAGCATCTCTCCAGTGCTCTGGGTGATCTTGCTAGCCTTTGGAACGTGCCCCGCTTTCTGTCCGCCTTTCGCCCACTGTTCCAGGGTGGCCTGCCTGTGCTTTGGGGAGATGGGGATTTTGGAACAAGAGGACGACTTCTTTTTGGGCATGCTCCCACTGGTGCCAGGCTGAGGAGGAGCAAGGACAAGGGGGTGGTGCCCATGGAGATGCATCAGCATCCCTGTGGTGCTCATACCTTTTGTTACCTTTCTCCATCAGGTTTTGGTTTGGCAGTGCAGCCAGTTAACATACGTAGGATCATCTGCCAGTTTCAAATGTTCTCATATCATACTACTTTCTTGCTTTTGGTGTGTGGGTTCATGTGTGGATGCTGATGCACTTTCCTTTTCCTCATCAGCCAGAGGCACAGCAAGAGGAGGAGTGGACTCAGATGAGTCACTTGCCTCCACCTGTACATCAACCTCCTCCAAAGTGCCTTCTGGAGAAGGAGACCTGGCTCTAGGGGAAACTTAAGGGGTGTTGAGCACAAACTCAGATGATTGTCCCTCCTTCCCCAGAATTTCCGTTGCTAGAGCACTGAGATCCAGGGCCAGGGCCAGTGTTACTGGCACTGCTCTCCTCTGTTTGCTGATTGTAGCATCCTCCTCCCTTTTAGCAGAAAGAGGCTGTGTCTCAGTTTGATCGGAGCAGAACTTACAGCTCTCCCTCTACCCCCTCTTCTGGCCCTCCCTGATGGCTGGTAAGTGTGACCACCTGACTGTCCACCATGCTTCATGGTGTGTTTCATGTCTTTCTTTTCTACAAATATATAGCAGTTCAAACAATGCTGCCTTTTATGCAGTTTTTCCATCCCTCCCACAGAGCACTGAGATTGGAAGGGACCTCAGGGAAGGATGACAATCAGTGGCCAGCTACACAGTCAATAATAAGAGCACTCCTTGTCCCTCTCCCCTTTTCCCCTCTTCTCTCTACCTCTCCTTACTTTCGTTTCTGGTTCCCTGCAGACAAGCCCAGCTTGAGCTTTGAAACTCAAAATGTTTTGAAAATTTTGAAAAAACAAAAACAAACACACACAAAAATTAGCATAGGAAAATATACAGTTTAGCACCCTTTCCTGTTAATTTCACCAAGCCCAGGCCTTAGCCTTTCAAAATATTTAATTCCCCTGTAGTCCACGATTTTGTTCTAATATATATTTGGTTATAAAAGTTACAAGTAACACTAAATTTTTGTTAAAGTCTTATTTCTTAAAAAAAAGAAAAAGAAAAAACAACAATGACAAAATGACAACTTTGGGCAAAACTTGCACAACTTCCCTCCTCAAGATAGTTATGTAAGGCCTCTTGCCCAAGGATCATCTGACAGCCATGGTTTTCACTTAAAGGTGAGTCCCATCTCTTGCTCCTTTACTGTTTGAACTCCAAAACTATTTTTTTTTCACTCATTGTTTCAAGCCAGCCCTGAAAGACATGTGTGATAGGTTATTATCATCATATGAGGCAGTAAATGCTCAGAGGTATCTAATCTCACATTTAAAGAATATGCTCTCCATTCAGTCAAGCAAAGGCCCTTCAACCATTACACTGTAGCTACTGATGCAACAGTTGAAGAGTTGTTGCCTGGGGTTCAGAGGTCCAATGTAAAGCATAAGTTCTGGGAACGGGGAGGTGTCACTTGGAATTAGAAGATTTCAGTTATGTCTCCAGCACCAGTTCAATGGACAAATGATCCTTGTCTCATCATATTAAAAAAAGCTGGAGTTATGGCATATTCAGGCATTATGAACTTCTTGAACCAGGATCTGGGTGAAACTCCCTGTAGGTCCATGATACTGAACAATGTAGAACAAAGTAAAAAAGCCCTTTGTGTTCATGCATTTGGAAATAAAGGGCACAATTCTGTCAACTAAACCAAAACAGTTTAGGCAACCCTGTGGGTGAATCTAGCTATGGCATAGAGGGTATTGGATTCCCAAAAGAAACATAGGGTTAGCACCTTCTTAATGGCTGCAGAAACTTCTTACATAGGAGTCATAGTAGTTTGGCCCATGCCAAACTGGTAGGCATGGATCAGTGACAGTCAGGGTTTGCCACTTACTAAATATCACAGACTGATTTTCCATGGCTAGGGTGAATTACCGGAGTCTCATTGGGCGCTTGTCCAATGAAGGAAGGAGAAAGAAAAAGAATATCTCTTGTCATTAGGACATCTAAAGCTTTCTCAGAAAATTAGGAAAGATAAAGGTAAAAAGACACTGTCCATCTCAGTCCTCAGTGATTCCACAGTCCTCATTTAGAAAGTACTAAATGACCGTAGAGTAATTGTTGGTACTGCACAGTCCTGGCACTGCATGGGTTGTTTCCAACCCTACTGCTCAGTAGCAATAATCTACTTTGCTCATTGCTCATTGATACTGTGCAGGAATGTCTGTCACAGTTTGTGCCTGCTGAAGCTATATCACCGTATCAATGAGTTTTGTTGCCGTAGCTCATTGTTATGGCAATGTAGCATCTCATGTAGACATGCCCAGTGACACTTAGCATTCAGATCAGTTTTGTCATAGTGTTCATCAAAGACACAGAGATATAGAAGTTGAATGGCATGGGAGAATACTTTTGGCCTTAGGCATTTGTTTATTAATCATATCGTGCTGCTCTGTCTGCTACTTTTCCCCAGTTGTATTGGTAAAGGAGTGGCCATGCTGCATTCAAAGACATGTTATTTCCTTGTAGCATTGTAGGCAAGATACTAGAACTAGTTTGAAAATGTTTTCATTTTGTGATTTCTACCCCCCTCATATTGAAAAAAAAATCATTACAAAGTTCAACAAAACACTGAAATGGTTTCATTTGTGAGGCATTTGATTAAAAGTTCAAATTTCTCAAAGAAAGCCAACACTTTAAAAGAAAGCTTTCATTTATTCATAAACTCAACTTTGTATGGAAAAGAAGTCAGGGAGAAGAATGTTCTGTCACCTGTACCAGATGCTGCCATTAACTGATGAAAGGAAATTCATATTTAGTATTAGAGAGAGAGAGCGTTTTTGCTAGATACTTTTGTTACTCCTTTTTAGAGAAACCAACACTTCTAAAATATGAGTAAATTCTGCTGAGACTTTTAGTTCTGTTCTTGTCATCAAAGCAATGTCACCTGCAGAATGTGGTTTTAATATATCTTAGGTGTAGGATTAAGCCCTGGTAATTAAGAAGTCTCTTAGCTCAATCAGTTTCTTTGAACTGAATTGTTGGTGCTTGAAGCTTCTACAAGTGACATTCAGCTTTCTTGCTGTTCTTTCTTCTTAAGCTCAGTTTTAATTTATCTCTCATAATAGGTATTTATTTTCTTCCTCAGGCATTAGGCAGTTGCACTGTCAACATGGATTTCATGCATACAATTGATTACATTTCATGTATAAAACAAGAAAAGGTCATTATTTAATAAATGCTACTATTAATAGAACGTGCTGAAGAGATCATATAATGATGACAGGAAGCTCAATAAAAACACAGCATACTTATAAGTCTTCTCTTGAAGGAGAAAAAAAAAGGAAAAATAGGAACCAGCCTTGGAGATAAAGATAATTTCTTTTCTGGGGTATTCTACTTACTAAAGCTAACATAGCTGAAAGGAACTGTCAAAATTCTAAAGGAAACTGAAGGTGATATTATCTAAAAAAAGATAAATCAAAATTCATTGGCATAGAGACTGAAATTCACCTTTTTGCAGAGATCAGCATACCACTTATGGCATATTTTGAGGTAGTAAGTGTAATTTATATGATGTATAAGCTTTGCAGTGGCCTGGGAAAGGCATGAATTGCATCCTGAATAAAAAAGAATCAATGTACAGCAAATTAAGTTATGTTACGTGTGAGAAAAGGGTATTTGTCAGAAAAATATATAGTAAATATAATAAATATGTAAAGGACATTTGCTATTACCAGTGTTTTATGCTTTATCTTGCATAAGGTACCGCATAGAGGATTTCTGAGATTACCTAACCAATTAAAGACAATGTTCATTAAACTGATAATAAAACATTCAGATAGTATCATCGATTTCCATTGTTGCTGCCCTGATCTGGTTCCCTCTCAGTTCTCTGCATCTGAACACACAGTAAAATACAAAAGTTGTGCTTACATAGGTCTGCTTGATATTTATTTAAAATGTTTATTAAGATGAATGAGCAAGTTTGTAACTCCATGAACTTAATCTTGTGTATATATTCTCTATTAAAAGACAGATGTGATTTTCAATGTTGCATTAACAGGAGATAAGTTTCATATTCAATGCAACCATTAACCAATGAAATATAAATTTTGGGCTTCTCATATGCACTATATTCCTGTAAATCATCATTTGCTTATAACTTCCCTATTTTTCTCAAAGTATGATAAAGATTATTGTAATAAAGAGTGCAAAGTTGAGGGTTTTTTTTAAAGAGTCCTTATACATTACATTAAATTAATTGAATGCAGGTGAACTATTATTCACAATGTAGAGACAAAACATTCAAACAGGCTATGTAGATAGTTGAACATTTAGTAGGCAATAGATAAAATAAATGTGTTTGTGTGTTCATGGAATGTATTTGGTAGCCATGTTGGTCTGAGACAAAAAAATGCAAAACTCTAGAACTCTTGGTTCAGAGATAATACCTTTTATTATTTCAGCTAAGGAATGGCAAAACATATATATCTTTTCCTGCAAGTTTTCAGGCACACATACCCTTCCCCAGGCTCAGGGAAAATTAAAGATGGTAAAAGTCCCTATAGGAATCCTGCCTCATCTGCACATCAAAGAGCAACTCACACAAAGAAACTCTCATGGACCCAGAGTAACGGATATTCACCTTCAGCTTCCTCTGTACAAAATGAAGTTTATTTTCTACCTATGGGAACTTTTACCATCTTTAATTTTCCCTGAGCCTGAGGAAGGCTGCATGTGCCTGGAAGCTTGCAGAAAAAGATTTTTTTTGCTATTTCTTAGTTAATCTAATAAAAGGTATCATCTCTGAACCAAGAGTGCTAGAGCTTTGCATTTCTTTTTGTCTGTTTATGTGAATTATATGCCACCCTTCCCAACAAAGTCTCAGGGCAACTTACAGTAAGAGAAATAGAACAGCTTAAAAAGCCAACTAAAATAAATAAAACAAAATAACAAATTGAACAAAAAAACAGAGACCCACTAAGCAATATTTTGGCCTAGCTTTGATTGCTAAGTGCCTGCTCAAGTAGAAAGGTTTTGCAGTGCTTCTGAAACATGCTTTTTTTGTTGAAACATGCTGAATTTGTTGTAGTGATATACTTGCAGGAGGTTACTTTTGGCTGACCTTAAAGATTGTGATGGGGTATAAGGAGAAGGTAGCCCCTTAGGAATATAGGGCTCATAGCCTTCTAGGAAAGCTAATGGAAGCCAGTGTAAGCATTAGCCATTTAAAGGGCCTCAGTTAGCATAAATTATTGTAGCTCTGAGGATTCTAGGGGATTATGATCATTTGTAATATCTAAGTATCTGCTCCAAAAGTCCATGCCTCTTTACTTCCTTTAAATATTAGGCTTGAATGCATTGTACAACTTTGGCAAACAAGGTGCTTTGGGTAACTTTGTGTTTTCTTATCTGTGTCTGTGTAACAAATCCCTGAAAGTTCTTAAACTGCAATTGCTATGGACCCAATAGCTGAAACAGAAAAGAAAAGAGAGAGGGGGAAAAGGACAAGAAAAGAAAAATGGACTAAAACCCTTTTAAAATTGTTTTCAAGCAAGCAATCATCATAAAATTGGTAAGAAGATAGCCCTTCAAGGAACTACCCAGCAGTATCTAGTAAAATGAGGGTTTCTCTATATGTGTAATTAATGAACCTGAATTTTCTCCACAGAAAATTCAGGCTCATTAAAGCACTCCTGGGAACACATTGACACATGTGCCTGCACTGGGAGCAAATTACACCCAGCAGGAGCAGCCCAGTCCAGGACTGCAACTGCCCTGCTTATTCCCCCTGCAGCAGCCAGGAGAAGCTCCAGGTTTCCATGGGTGCCAGCCCATAGCTGTCCTGTCTCTGGGGGCAGCCCCAATTAAAGTACTAGTCTAATACACAGTAAAGCATCTTGTGTAGATATACCTTGAGTTTCTTAATTATTGCCTATTTAGATCTCACCCCATGAGGGAGAGGCTCATATTAGCCACTATTTCCAGCTCAATCTAATCGATGTAGACACTGGCATGAAGGATTTGTTCATCACGGAGATTACTGTCACAAATTGAAATGCAGGGAATATATAAGTACAGGCTAGTGAAACCAGTTGCAATAGAAGGGAAGATTGGAGAACTGTGTTTAAAACAACAATAACAACAAACTTGGACTAGAAACTGGATGTAGGGGCAGGGCTGATGAGTTCTAATTTAAGATCCATCCATGTTATATCCTAAAGAGCCTAAAATATTAATAAAAAAGACAGTTGAATTTCTGGAACCAAAAAAGTAAAATCGGAGGCAAGCAGTTGAATGTATATGGAATCTATAGGTACATATCTTTTTTCTTATTTTCTTGAAAGCATGTCATATCTAGTTGCTGTCTAAATATTGAATAGTCATTGGTCTTTCTAGATTTTTAGAATATACTATCTACAAAAAGAGCATTGATATAAATCAGAATAATGTAACTCAAATATTCACATATGCTTATGAGAGGAATTTTCTGGCTTTTAATAAGAACTATATTTAGTCTACTATATGTTAGTAACAATTAGCAGTAAAAGTTGTTTTCATTGGCAACCTTGATAACATTTCTAAGTCTCCCATTTGAAAAGTTTTGAAATTCAAATTTAAAATGTTAATTGAAATAATATTTGGACTACTTGATAAGTAAGGATGGAGTTAGACTCAGAAATGGAAAAAATTAAGCTATAATGGATATAGCATCACCTACCAGAAGGACCTGAAGTCATTTTTAGGAACAGTTATCATCTAAGAAATCTTATTGTACGTTAATCTAAATCAAGATCATAGAATCATAAATTCATAGAAAATTAGGGTTGGAAGGGAGATCAGGATCTAGTCCAACCTGCTGCTCAAAGCAGGACCATCCCCAACTAGATCATTTCACTTAGGGCTTTGTTGAACCAGGCCTTAAAATTCAACAGGGATGGAGATTCCACCACCTGTCTAGGTAACCCATTCCAGTGCTTCACCACCCTCCTCGTGACACAGTTTTTCCTAATATCCAACATAAACTTGCCTTGCTGCAACTTGAGACCATTGAGACCATCACTAATCAAAGTACTGAAGAAGGATATACTAAGGCAATGAGCAAAAATATATTTTTTATATCAAAAGACCTGATTCACACAGAAATTATCCTATATTGTTATCATAAATTGGTCGTAGTATTGATGAGAGTCTTAAATATGTACTGAGAACTGTCATTTCACTTTTGACAATTTGCTACTTTGGCCAGGTGATACAATTTACCAAGGACAAACATGGATTAAAACGGAGTGAAAAGAATAAGCATTACTAAAATTCAGTCTGAAAACTAGATGCCATGTTATTTATAGTTGTAGAGGTATAGTTTTGAATCACATATGAAGTTTTGAATTATTTATTGGGTATTATCAATGTTATTGACTTGTAAAAACATTATGGCAATTTTTGCGGTATATTTCCCTTCAGGGAGTACTTATAAAATATTTTGCTACTTCAAATAAACTATGATTGTATTCTGTTATATTGGAAAATAAGCATCCACAACAATTCTGAATTATCAAAAATAAGATATCTGGAAGCCATAGATCTGGGCAGAAGATCTGTAACTGAGCCTGAAAGAATATGAAGAATGAGTACATTACAGCAAAAAATGTGAAAAATACTTCTAAGACAATGTAGGAATATACTGCAGTTACCTGAATCTAAGATAACTTTGACAATCCCCAAATAAATAGATTGTATATAAGGATTTTTTTATACATTTGTTATCATTTTCCAGGAATAGAATAGAATAGAATAGAGTCCAATTATCACAGGGTCATCTTAATTTTCCCCCTTCCCCACTACTACAGCAGGAAAGCAATTGAGGCTGGGTTAGATATCAGGGGTGGCCGGCAGCTTCCCTATTTTCTCCCCCCACTACATTCCTCTGCAGTCTGCCCTCTGCTGTCTGGTCTTCTCTGTTTCTGCCTCCCATAGCCTCTGTCTCCTACCTGCCCCCTTCAGACTCTGCCCCCTTCGTCCCCATTCCCTGCAGACTCTGCCCCCTTCCCCATCCCTTGCTATCAGACATGGCTCTGGTTCTATTCCTTCCTGTGGCCCTGCTAATTTGCTGGGCAGAGGACAAAGGACAGAACCTCCCATGTTCCCTGCCCAGGAAGGAATAGATCCAGAGCCACAGCTGGAGCCGGAGCCATGCCTGACAGTAAGGATGGAGAGGAATAGGGCAGAGGCTGCAGGGGCAGACAGGCGGGAGGAGGGAGGGCAGAGACTGCAGTAGGCAGATGGACAATGGGGCAGGCAGATGTTGTGGCTCTGACTCATGCCCCAACCTGGGCTCAGGGCCAGAGTCAGAGTCAAAGTAGCTGCTTGCCCCTGAATCTGCCTTGTTTCCAAAATGAGGTGCTTTTTTCTCCATGCAGAATAGGGGGAAAACCCTTGTCTTTGATTTGTGAAAGTACAATAATAAGAAAATAATCAAAAACTGGCATTCAGAAATATTGTGTTAACTGAATAAACCATCTCAGCTGAAGGACCAAATGAAAAGGAATGTGCAGTAAAGTCACATATGGTCATGACTTTTAGTTAGCAAGGCCTGGAGTGTTTTTGTTTGAAGCTTCTAAACAGTATAGTGATAAAATATTCAATACAATTAAAATAGGCTCCCTATGCTATTAAAATATGAGGATATTTGGTTTGTTTTTTAGGAAACTGGTGACCCCTTATCTTGTATATCCTTCTTGGTGTAAACTGAATTGATGTTTTAACTATTCTTTGTTCATTACTATCCTATATTTACAGCGTTTGAACATAGCATCATTGATCAGCATTCAGATATGACATAAATGAACAGAATATAAGGATCTATGTAGAACAGGAGTGTACAAGCACATGATACATAAGCAAGCCTGTCTAATAATGTATGACACTGGTCTTTCAAAAATGAGCTGATTGGAATAAAAAAAATGAGATGACTTAGTTACGTAAGTCCAGATGCAGATGTACAGGCACATGCAGTTTGTGGTGCCATAAACCTTTTTGTGGTGCAACAAACCACATGCCCTGCATATTAAAATGTGCCCTGTGCTGAAAATTTGAAGTGCAGGATCAAAATTTGCTACCAGGAAATACCAGTAGCAAAAAAACAAAAAAAAAATCAATGAGAAAAAGCAGTGCATTGCACATCACACGAATGTGTGCCAACAGACGCAGAGGTTTGATCCTCTAAAAATATGCTCTAGCTGCCAACCAGAATATCTCTCCTTCTTTAGTTCCACGCTGGTCCTTCCAGCATACTAGGAGCTGGGCAGCACCAGTTTTCTTGGAGTAGGGTTTTTTGCCCTGCACCAAAGCGCAAACACTTTTTTGCTGCTGTAAGCACACGCCCCTGAATGTGGATATGCATCTGAAAGGTGTATAAATAAGCATATGTCTAATTAGATTTATTAATATATATATTTTTTTAATTTTAAAGGTTTCTTCAAAGAATATCTATTTAGGCTAATGGAATTCTAGTTTTGAATGCACATGGTTTACTGTCCCATAGTGGCAAAGTCTACTTGAGCATATTTTAGGAAATCTGCTTCTGCACTGTTATACAAGTTATAAGTGTCGTGAATCAGAGCAGCAGCCGGCAGCCGCCTGACTCACACCGGAGTGTTTAGATTTAGAGTTCGGCAGGCGGGTAGTGATGGATGGAGTGGAATTAACCAGGCACAGACGCGTGTAGGTTACAGGAGTTTGTTTACTTACGTCGCCTAGATAGTGATGGACGACGCAGGCGAGCCTTTGTTCCGTTACCGCTTCGGTTACAGAGTCAACTATACGCACGCAGTTAAATGACGGCGAGATAATGACGGACGTGGCGCCGAAAGCAGACGGTCGCGCTTGCAAGACTTTTTACGTCAATATTTTACGCTGACGGGGCGATTGATTAGGAAGTGATCAGTTTCCCAATTTCTGGTGACAAGCACAGGTGTTTCCTGTGAAATCCCCAGAGCTCTCCGCCTTGGGCGGAAACTGTTAAACTATTTATAGGCAGAGGTGTTTTACAGGAATATCCAATGGTGAACCGTTATATGGAATCTTTAATTTTTGGCAGGTGGCAGCTCTTTGTCTCCTCAAGTTACAAGGTAGTGGGTTAGGTTTTCCTACCTGTTACGTGTGTGCTACGTGTGAGGAGCTTACGCTTATCTTTGGACCAATTATATATAGTTTCCCCTAGCATTTTATTTCAGCTGACCAATTATCT